>NC_090255.1:2500-120000 GCF_037325665.1 Littorina saxatilis
AACCCTAACCCTAACCCTAACCCTAACCCTAACCCTAACCCTAACCCTAACCCTAACCCTAACCCTAACCCTAACCCTAACCCTAACCCTAACCCTAACCCTAACCCTAACCCTAACCCTAACCCTAACCCTAACCCTAACCCTAACCCTAACCCTAACCCTAACCCTAACCCTAACCCTAACCCTAACCCTAACCCTAACCCTAACCCTAACCCTAACCCTAACCCTAACCCTAACCCTAACCCTAACCCTAACCCTAACCCTAACCCTAACCCTAACCCTAACCCTAACCCTAACCCTAACCCTAACCCTAACCCTAACCCTAACCCTAACCCTAACCCTAACCCTAACCCTAACCCTAACCCTAACCCTAACCCTAACCCTAACCCTAACCCTAACCCTAACCCTAACCCTAACCCTAACCCTAACCCTAACCCTAACCCTAACCCTAACCCTAACCCTAACCCTAACCCTAACCCTAACCCTAACCCTAACCCTAACCCTAACCCTAACCCTAACCCTAACCCTAACCCTAACCCTAACCCTAACCCTAACCCTAACCCTAACCCTAACCCTAACCCTAACCCTAACCCTAACCCTAACCCTAACCCTAACCCTAACCCTAACCCTAACCCTAACCCTAACCCTAACCCTAACCCTAACCCTAACCCTAACCCTAACCCTAACCCTAACCCTAACCCTAACCCTAACCCTAACCCTAACCCTAACCCTAACCCTAACCCTAACCCTAACCCTAACCCTAACCCTAACCCTAACCCTAACCCTAACCCTAACCCTAACCCTAACCCTAACCCTAACCCTAACCCTAACCCTAACCCTAACCCTAACCCTAACCCTAACCCTAACCCTAACCCTAACCCTAACCCTAACCCTAACCCTAACCCTAACCCTAACCCTAACCCTAACCCTAACCCTAACCCTAACCCTAACCCTAACCCTAACCCTAACCCTAACCCTAACCCTAACCCTAACCCTAACCCTAACCCTAACCCTAACCCTAACCCTAACCCTAACCCTAACCCTAACCCTAACCCTAACCCTAACCCTAACCCTAACCCTAACCCTAACCCTAACCCTAACCCTAACCCTAACCCTAACCCTAACCCTAACCCTAACCCTAACCCTAACCCTAACCCTAACCCTAACCCTAACCCTAACCCTAACCCTAACCCTAACCCTAACCCTAACCCTAACCCTAACCCTAACCCTAACCCTAACCCTAACCCTAACCCTAACCCTAACCCTAACCCTAACCCTAACCCTAACCCTAACCCTAACCCTAACCCTAACCCTAACCCTAACCCTAACCCTAACCCTAACCCTAACCCTAACCCTAACCCTAACCCTAACCCTAACCCTAACCCTAACCCTAACCCTAACCCTAACCCTAACCCTAACCCTAACCCTAACCCTAACCCTAACCCTAACCCTAACCCTAACCCTAACCCTAACCCTAACCCTAACCCTAACCCTAACCCTAACCCTAACCCTAACCCTAACCCTAACCCTAACCCTAACCCTAACCCTAACCCTAACCCTAACCCTAACCCTAACCCTAACCCTAACCCTAACCCTAACCCTAACCCTAACCCTAACCCTAACCCTAACCCTAACCCTAACCCTAACCCTAACCCTAACCCTAACCCTAACCCTAACCCTAACCCTAACCCTAACCCTAACCCTAACCCTAACCCTAACCCTAACCCTAACCCTAACCCTAACCCTAACCCTAACCCTAACCCTAACCCTAACCCTAACCCTAACCCTAACCCTAACCCTAACCCTAACCCTAACCCTAACCCTAACCCTAACCCTAACCCTAACCCTAACCCTAACCCTAACCCTAACCCTAACCCTAACCCTAACCCTAACCCTAACCCTAACCCTAACCCTAACCCTAACCCTAACCCTAACCCTAACCCTAACCCTAACCCTAACCCTAACCCTAACCCTAACCCTAACCCTAACCCTAACCCTAACCCTAACCCTAACCCTAACCCTAACCCTAACCCTAACCCTAACCCTAACCCTAACCCTAACCCTAACCCTAACCCTAACCCTAACCCTAACCCTAACCCTAACCCTAACCCTAACCCTAACCCTAACCCTAACCCTAACCCTAACCCTAACCCTAACCCTAACCCTAACCCTAACCCTAACCCTAACCCTAACCCTAACCCTAACCCTAACCCTAACCCTAACCCTAACCCTAACCCTAACCCTAACCCTAACCCTAACCCTAACCCTAACCCTAACCCTAACCCTAACCCTAACCCTAACCCTAACCCTAACCCTAACCCTAACCCTAACCCTAACCCTAACCCTAACCCTAACCCTAACCCTAACCCTAACCCTAACCCTAACCCTAACCCTAACCCTAACCCTAACCCTAACCCTAACCCTAACCCTAACCCTAACCCTAACCCTAACCCTAACCCTAACCCTAACCCTAACCCTAACCCTAACCCTAACCCTAACCCTAACCCTAACCCTAACCCTAACCCTAACCCTAACCCTAACCCTAACCCTAACCCTAACCCTAACCCTAACCCTAACCCTAACCCTAACCCTAACCCTAACCCTAACCCTAACCCTAACCCTAACCCTAACCCTAACCCTAACCCTAACCCTAACCCTAACCCTAACCCTAACCCTAACCCTAACCCTAACCCTAACCCTAACCCTAACCCTAACCCTAACCCTAACCCTAACCCTAACCCTAACCCTAACCCTAACCCTAACCCTAACCCTAACCCTAACCCTAACCCTAACCCTAACCCTAACCCTAACCCTAACCCTAACCCTAACCCTAACCCTAACCCTAACCCTAACCCTAACCCTAACCCTAACCCTAACCCTAACCCTAACCCTAACCCTAACCCTAACCCTAACCCTAACCCTAACCCTAACCCTAACCCTAACCCTAACCCTAACCCTAACCCTAACCCTAACCCTAACCCTAACCCTAACCCTAACCCTAACCCTAACCCTAACCCTAACCCTAACCCTAACCCTAACCCTAACCCTAACCCTAACCCTAACCCTAACCCTAACCCTAACCCTAACCCTAACCCTAACCCTAACCCTAACCCTAACCCTAACCCTAACCCTAACCCTAACCCTAACCCTAACCCTAACCCTAACCCTAACCCTAACCCTAACCCTAACCCTAACCCTAACCCTAACCCTAACCCTAACCCTAACCCTAACCCTAACCCTAACCCTAACCCTAACCCTAACCCTAACCCTAACCCTAACCCTAACCCTAACCCTAACCCTAACCCTAACCCTAACCCTAACCCTAACCCTAACCCTAACCCTAACCCTAACCCTAACCCTAACCCTAACCCTAACCCTAACCCTAACCCTAACCCTAACCCTAACCCTAACCCTAACCCTAACCCTAACCCTAACCCTAACCCTAACCCTAACCCTAACCCTAACCCTAACCCTAACCCTAACCCTAACCCTAACCCTAACCCTAACCCTAACCCTAACCCTAACCCTAACCCTAACCCTAACCCTAACCCTAACCCTAACCCTAACCCTAACCCTAACCCTAACCCTAACCCTAACCCTAACCCTAACCCTAACCCTAACCCTAACCCTAACCCTAACCCTAACCCTAACCCTAACCCTAACCCTAACCCTAACCCTAACCCTAACCCTAACCCTAACCCTAACCCTAACCCTAACCCTAACCCTAACCCTAACCCTAACCCTAACCCTAACCCTAACCCTAACCCTAACCCTAACCCTAACCCTAACCCTAACCCTAACCCTAACCCTAACCCTAACCCTAACCCTAACCCTAACCCTAACCCTAACCCTAACCCTAACCCTAACCCTAACCCTAACCCTAACCCTAACCCTAACCCTAACCCTAACCCTAACCCTAACCCTAACCCTAACCCTAACCCTAACCCTAACCCTAACCCTAACCCTAACCCTAACCCTAACCCTAACCCTAACCCTAACCCTAACCCTAACCCTAACCCTAACCCTAACCCTAACCCTAACCCTAACCCTAACCCTAACCCTAACCCTAACCCTAACCCTAACCCTAACCCTAACCCTAACCCTAACCCTAACCCTAACCCTAACCCTAACCCTAACCCTAACCCTAACCCTAACCCTAACCCTAACCCTAACCCTAACCCTAACCCTAACCCTAACCCTAACCCTAACCCTAACCCTAACCCTAACCCTAACCCTAACCCTAACCCTAACCCTAACCCTAACCCTAACCCTAACCCTAACCCTAACCCTAACCCTAACCCTAACCCTAACCCTAACCCTAACCCTAACCCTAACCCTAACCCTAACCCTAACCCTAACCCTAACCCTAACCCTAACCCTAACCCTAACCCTAACCCTAACCCTAACCCTAACCCTAACCCTAACCCTAACCCTAACCCTAACCCTAACCCTAACCCTAACCCTAACCCTAACCCTAACCCTAACCCTAACCCTAACCCTAACCCTAACCCTAACCCTAACCCTAACCCTAACCCTAACCCTAACCCTAACCCTAACCCTAACCCTAACCCTAACCCTAACCCTAACCCTAACCCTAACCCTAACCCTAACCCTAACCCTAACCCTAACCCTAACCCTAACCCTAACCCTAACCCTAACCCTAACCCTAACCCTAACCCTAACCCTAACCCTAACCCTAACCCTAACCCTAACCCTAACCCTAACCCTAACCCTAACCCTAACCCTAACCCTAACCCTAACCCTAACCCTAACCCTAACCCTAACCCTAACCCTAACCCTAACCCTAACCCTAACCCTAACCCTAACCCTAACCCTAACCCTAACCCTAACCCTAACCCTAACCCTAACCCTAACCCTAACCCTAACCCTAACCCTAACCCTAACCCTAACCCTAACCCTAACCCTAACCCTAACCCTAACCCTAACCCTAACCCTAACCCTAACCCTAACCCTAACCCTAACCCTAACCCTAACCCTAACCCTAACCCTAACCCTAACCCTAACCCTAACCCTAACCCTAACCCTAACCCTAACCCTAACCCTAACCCTAACCCTAACCCTAACCCTAACCCTAACCCTAACCCTAACCCTAACCCTAACCCTAACCCTAACCCTAACCCTAACCCTAACCCTAACCCTAACCCTAACCCTAACCCTAACCCTAACCCTAACCCTAACCCTAACCCTAACCCTAACCCTAACCCTAACCCTAACCCTAACCCTAACCCTAACCCTAACCCTAACCCTAACCCTAACCCTAACCCTAACCCTAACCCTAACCCTAACCCTAACCCTAACCCTAACCCTAACCCTAACCCTAACCCTAACCCTAACCCTAACCCTAACCCTAACCCTAACCCTAACCCTAACCCTAACCCTAACCCTAACCCTAACCCTAACCCTAACCCTAACCCTAACCCTAACCCTAACCCTAACCCTAACCCTAACCCTAACCCTAACCCTAACCCTAACCCTAACCCTAACCCTAACCCTAACCCTAACCCTAACCCTAACCCTAACCCTAACCCTAACCCTAACCCTAACCCTAACCCTAACCCTAACCCTAACCCTAACCCTAACCCTAACCCTAACCCTAACCCTAACCCTAACCCTAACCCTAACCCTAACCCTAACCCTAACCCTAACCCTAACCCTAACCCTAACCCTAACCCTAACCCTAACCCTAACCCTAACCCTAACCCTAACCCTAACCCTAACCCTAACCCTAACCCTAACCCTAACCCTAACCCTAACCCTAACCCTAACCCTAACCCTAACCCTAACCCTAACCCTAACCCTAACCCTAACCCTAACCCTAACCCTAACCCTAACCCTAACCCTAACCCTAACCCTAACCCTAACCCTAACCCTAACCCTAACCCTAACCCTAACCCTAACCCTAACCCTAACCCTAACCCTAACCCTAACCCTAACCCTAACCCTAACCCTAACCCTAACCCTAACCCTAACCCTAACCCTAACCCTAACCCTAACCCTAACCCTAACCCTAACCCTAACCCTAACCCTAACCCTAACCCTAACCCTAACCCTAACCCTAACCCTAACCCTAACCCTAACCCTAACCCTAACCCTAACCCTAACCCTAACCCTAACCCTAACCCTAACCCTAACCCTAACCCTAACCCTAACCCTAACCCTAACCCTAACCCTAACCCTAACCCTAACCCTAACCCTAACCCTAACCCTAACCCTAACCCTAACCCTAACCCTAACCCTAACCCTAACCCTAACCCTAACCCTAACCCTAACCCTAACCCTAACCCTAACCCTAACCCTAACCCTAACCCTAACCCTAACCCTAACCCTAACCCTAACCCTAACCCTAACCCTAACCCTAACCCTAACCCTAACCCTAACCCTAACCCTAACCCTAACCCTAACCCTAACCCTAACCCTAACCCTAACCCTAACCCTAACCCTAACCCTAACCCTAACCCTAACCCTAACCCTAACCCTAACCCTAACCCTAACCCTAACCCTAACCCTAACCCTAACCCTAACCCTAACCCTAACCCTAACCCTAACCCTAACCCTAACCCTAACCCTAACCCTAACCCTAACCCTAACCCTAACCCTAACCCTAACCCTAACCCTAACCCTAACCCTAACCCTAACCCTAACCCTAACCCTAACCCTAACCCTAACCCTAACCCTAACCCTAACCCTAACCCTAACCCTAACCCTAACCCTAACCCTAACCCTAACCCTAACCCTAACCCTAACCCTAACCCTAACCCTAACCCTAACCCTAACCCTAACCCTAACCCTAACCCTAACCCTAACCCTAACCCTAACCCTAACCCTAACCCTAACCCTAACCCTAACCCTAACCCTAACCCTAACCCTAACCCTAACCCTAACCCTAACCCTAACCCTAACCCTAACCCTAACCCTAACCCTAACCCTAACCCTAACCCTAACCCTAACCCTAACCCTAACCCTAACCCTAACCCTAACCCTAACCCTAACCCTAACCCTAACCCTAACCCTAACCCTAACCCTAACCCTAACCCTAACCCTAACCCTAACCCTAACCCTAACCCTAACCCTAACCCTAACCCTAACCCTAACCCTAACCCTAACCCTAACCCTAACCCTAACCCTAACCCTAACCCTAACCCTAACCCTAACCCTAACCCTAACCCTAACCCTAACCCTAACCCTAACCCTAACCCTAACCCTAACCCTAACCCTAACCCTAACCCTAACCCTAACCCTAACCCTAACCCTAACCCTAACCCTAACCCTAACCCTAACCCTAACCCTAACCCTAACCCTAACCCTAACCCTAACCCTAACCCTAACCCTAACCCTAACCCTAACCCTAACCCTAACCCTAACCCTAACCCTAACCCTAACCCTAACCCTAACCCTAACCCTAACCCTAACCCTAACCCTAACCCTAACCCTAACCCTAACCCTAACCCTAACCCTAACCCTAACCCTAACCCTAACCCTAACCCTAACCCTAACCCTAACCCTAACCCTAACCCTAACCCTAACCCTAACCCTAACCCTAACCCTAACCCTAACCCTAACCCTAACCCTAACCCTAACCCTAACCCTAACCCTAACCCTAACCCTAACCCTAACCCTAACCCTAACCCTAACCCTAACCCTAACCCTAACCCTAACCCTAACCCTAACCCTAACCCTAACCCTAACCCTAACCCTAACCCTAACCCTAACCCTAACCCTAACCCTAACCCTAACCCTAACCCTAACCCTAACCCTAACCCTAACCCTAACCCTAACCCTAACCCTAACCCTAACCCTAACCCTAACCCTAACCCTAACCCTAACCCTAACCCTAACCCTAACCCTAACCCTAACCCTAACCCTAACCCTAACCCTAACCCTAACCCTAACCCTAACCCTAACCCTAACCCTAACCCTAACCCTAACCCTAACCCTAACCCTAACCCTAACCCTAACCCTAACCCTAACCCTAACCCTAACCCTAACCCTAACCCTAACCCTAACCCTAACCCTAACCCTAACCCTAACCCTAACCCTAACCCTAACCCTAACCCTAACCCTAACCCTAACCCTAACCCTAACCCTAACCCTAACCCTAACCCTAACCCTAACCCTAACCCTAACCCTAACCCTAACCCTAACCCTAACCCTAACCCTAACCCTAACCCTAACCCTAACCCTAACCCTAACCCTAACCCTAACCCTAACCCTAACCCTAACCCTAACCCTAACCCTAACCCTAACCCTAACCCTAACCCTAACCCTAACCCTAACCCTAACCCTAACCCTAACCCTAACCCTAACCCTAACCCTAACCCTAACCCTAACCCTAACCCTAACCCTAACCCTAACCCTAACCCTAACCCTAACCCTAACCCTAACCCTAACCCTAACCCTAACCCTAACCCTAACCCTAACCCTAACCCTAACCCTAACCCTAACCCTAACCCTAACCCTAACCCTAACCCTAACCCTAACCCTAACCCTAACCCTAACCCTAACCCTAACCCTAACCCTAACCCTAACCCTAACCCTAACCCTAACCCTAACCCTAACCCTAACCCTAACCCTAACCCTAACCCTAACCCTAACCCTAACCCTAACCCTAACCCTAACCCTAACCCTAACCCTAACCCTAACCCTAACCCTAACCCTAACCCTAACCCTAACCCTAACCCTAACCCTAACCCTAACCCTAACCCTAACCCTAACCCTAACCCTAACCCTAACCCTAACCCTAACCCTAACCCTAACCCTAACCCTAACCCTAACCCTAACCCTAACCCTAACCCTAACCCTAACCCTAACCCTAACCCAACCCTAACCCTAACCCTAACCCTAACCCTAACCCTAACCCTAACCCTAACCCTAACCCTAACCCTAACCCTAACCCTAACCCTAACCCTAACCCTAACCCTAACCCTAACCCTAACCCTAACCCTAACCCTAACCCTAACCCTAACCCTAACCCTAACCCTAACCCTAACCCTAACCCTAACCCTAACCCTAACCCTAACCCTAACCCTAACCCTAACCCTAACCCTAACCCTAACCCTAACCCTAACCCTAACCCTAACCCTAACCCTAACCCTAACCCTAACCCTAACCCTAACCCTAACCCTAACCCTAACCCTAACCCTAACCCTAACCCTAACCCTAACCCTAACCCTAACCCTAACCCTAACCCTAACCCTAAACCCTAACCCTAACCCTAACCCTAACCCTAAACCCTAACCTAACCCTAACCCTAACCCTAACCCTAACCCTAAACCCTAACCCTAACCCTAACCCTAACCCTAACCCTAACCCTAACCCTAACCCTAACCCTAACCCTAATAACCCTAACCCTAACCCTAACCCTAACCCTAACCCTAACCCTAACCCTAACCCTAACCCTAACCCTAACCCTAACCCTAACCCTAACCCTAACCCTAACCCAAATAATTCCAAAAAGGTAACCTCGACCTTTACCAGGCTATAAATAACTCCAAATAAATCCAATTAATTCTAAATAATTGTAAATAATTCCCAATAAATCCTATAAATTCCAAATAATTCCAAAAGGGTAACCTGGACCTTTACCAGGCTATAAATAACTCCAAATAAATCCAATTAATTCCAAATAATTGTAAATAATTTCCAATAAATCCTATAAATTCCAAATAATTCCAAAAGGGTAACCTCGACCTTTACCAGGCTATAAATAACTCCAAATAAATCCAATTAATTCCAAATAATTGTAAATAATTCCCAATAAATCCTATAAATTCCAAATAATTCCAAAAAGGTAACCTCGACCTTTACCAGGCTATAAATAACTCCAAATAAATCCAATTAATTCCAAATAATTGTAAATAATTCCCAATAAATCCTATAAATTCCAAATAATTCCAAATAACTCCAACTATAACCAATTAATTCACAATAATTCCAATTATTTCCCCATCAATCCAATTTGTTTCAAATAAATCCAATTAATTCCAAATAATTGTAAATAATTCCCAATAAATCCTATAAATTCCAAATAATTCCAAATAACTCCAACTATAACAAATTAATTCACAATAATTCCAATTATTTCCCCATCAATCCAATTTGTTTCAAATAAATCCAATTAATTCCAAATAATTGTAAATAATTCCCAATAAATCCTATAAATTCCAAATAACTCCAACTATAACCAATTAATTCAAAATAATTACAATTATTTCCCCATCAATCCAATTTGCTTCAAATAAATCCAATTAATTCCAAATACATCCCAAAAAATCCTATTCAAACCAAATAATTCCAATTAATACTAATTCTTTCCAAATAAATCCAATATTTCCAAATAATTCAAAATACTTCCAATTAATTCCCAACAATTTCAAATATTTGCTAATAATTAACATTAATTCCAAATAAATCCAATTAATTACAAATAATTCCAATCATTTACAAAATGATTCAAATTCATTCCAAATAATTCCAAATAATTCCAAATAAATCCAATTAATTTCAAATAATTGTAAATAATTCCAAATAAATCCTATAAATTCCCAATAATTCCAAAAAACTCCAACTATAACCAATTAATTGAAAATAATTCCAATAATTTTCGCAATAAATCCAATTTGTTGTAAATAAATTCAATTATTTCCAAATACTTTCAAATAAATCCAATTTAATTCCAAATAATTCTACGTAAGGATTAGGGTTAGGGTTAGGATTAAACGTAAATCCTAATACTTTCAAATGATCCCAAATAATTCCAAATAAATCCAATTAATACCAAATTATTCCAATTAATTCTAATTATTTCCAAGTAATTCCAATAATTACATTGACTCCAAATAAATCCAATTAATTACAAATAATTCCAATTATTTTCAAATAATTCAAATTCATTCCAAATAATTCCAAATAAATCCAATAAATTCCAAATAATTGCACATAATTCCAAATAAATCCTATAATTTCCAAATAATTCCAAATAATTCCAATTATTTCCAAATAAATCTAATTTGTTTTAAATAAATCTAATTAATTCCAAATAATTCCACAATAAATCCTAATCATTCCAAATGATTACAAATGATCCTAATTAATTATAAGTAAATTCAGTTTATTGCAAATATTTGCAAATCATTCTTACAAAATCCTAATAATTCCAAATGATTCCAAATAATTCCAAATACATCCACTTAATTCCAAATAATTCCGATTAATTTCAAATAATTCACAATAATTCCAATTTATTCCCAACCATTCCAAATATTTGCTATTAATTCCCATTAATTCCAAATAAATCCAATTAAATCCAAATAATTATAAATAATTCCATTTAATTCCACTTAAATAAAAACAATGTTAACTAATTCCACTTAATTACAGTTATTTCAATTAATTACAAATAATGTTAAATAATTACACTTAATGACACTTATTCCCACTTACTTAAAATTCTTTCCAGGCAATTCCAATACATTCCACCGAATTCCACTTATTTCCAATTAAATATACTTAATTCCAATTATGTACAATTAAGTATAATTAATTCCAAATAAATCCACATATTTCCAATTACTTACAATTAATTGCACTTACTTCCACTTCATTACACTTAATTACATTTCATTCCAGAATATTCCACTCAATTACATTTACTTCCACATACTTTCAATGATTTTAATTAAATTCTATTTAATTCCACTTATTATAATTATATCCACTTCATTAACCGTAAATACAATTAATTACACTTAATTACACTTATTTACATTTATTTTCCTACACTTAATAACACTTAATTACATTTAATTCCACTTAATTCCACTTAATTCCACTTAATTCCACTGAATTCCAATTAATTCTACTTCATTACACTTTAGTACACTTTTTTACACTTAACTCGAATTAATTGTAATTAATTCCACTTCATTCCACCTAATTCCAGTTAAATACACTTAATTCCAATTTATTTACACTTAATTACACTTAATTACACTTCATTCCAATTAATTACAAATAATGACACTTAATTACATTTACTTACACTTCGTTACACGCTTAAATACACTTAATTCCAATTACTTACAATTAATTACAAATAATGACACTTAATTAAACTTATAATTACCTTTCAGTACACTTAATTACAATTAATTAAAATTAATTACACTTAATTACACTTAATTACACTTAAGTACACTTAATTACACTTAGTTACAGTTTATTACACTTTATTACAACTAGGGTTAGGGTTAGGGTTAGGGTTCGGTTTAGGGTTAGGTTTTATGTTGCAACTGTTATACTTTGCTGTGCTCCTCGAACTTTTACAAAAAAAATTGGCGGTAAAAAGAATAAAGGCAAGCACATTAAAACTGTTCACTTTAATGTGTTCGGAAGCTCGTGTGGATGCTTTACACAAAACAATTTCACATAAAAAACCTTAATTTGAAAGTTACAGCCATTCTGTTCTAAAAATACCACCAAAAATGTCTAATAAAATCATAACTAATTCCATGATCCCTTTTTGGGGGTGTGTGCGCATATTGTTAATTAATCGCCTTGGGGCAACCAACACTTCTGCAGTCTCCCAACATCTTCAAAGTAGGCTTTTACCTCGTCATAATGTCAATCTCAAAATTCACATTTTCTTCCAAGAACTAAAAATCTTTATTATCACTTTTCTCCAATTGTATTACTTTTATTTTATAGCCATCATAGTCACCGACTAGATGCATCAAACAGATTTTAAAAAGACCCAAAACTTAATTTTTTATGAATATTTTACACCCTTTTCACTTGGCGTACCAAACAAAAAACTCTAAAAAAATTCACAACTAATTGCATGTTCGCTTTTTGAGGGTGTGCACATATTGTTAATTACTCGCCTTGATGTAACCGCCACTACTGCAGTCTCCAACAGCTTCAAACTAGGCTTTTCCCTCTTCATAATGTCAATCTCCAAAATCACACATTCTCTTCTAAGAACAAAAAATCTTCATTTTTCACTTTTCTAAACTTTTCTTACTTTCAGAGCTTAGCCAAAATAGTCACAGACTAGATGCATCAAACAAGTTTTAAAAAGATCAAAAACTCAATTTGTTATGAATATTTTACACCTTTTTCTCTTGGTGTACCTAACCAAAAAGGCTAAAAAATCATAACTAATTCCATGTTCACTTTTTGGGGGTAGGCGCAGATTGTTAATGACTCGCCTTGAGGTAACCAACACTACTGCTGTCTAAAACAGCTTCAAACTAGGCGTTTACCTCTTCATAATGTCAACCTGCAAAATCACTAATTCTCTTCCAAGAACAAAAATTTTTCATTTTTCACTTTTCTCAACTTTTATTACTTTCAGTGCTTACCAATAATAGTCACAGACTAGATGCATCAAACAGATTTCAAAAAGACCCAAAACTCAATTTGTTATGAATATTTTACACCTTTTTCTCTTGGCGTACCTAACCAAAAAGGCTAAAAAATCATAACTAATTCCATGTTCACTTTTTGGGGGTAGGCGCAGATTGTTAATGACTTGCCTTGAGGTAACAAACACTTCAGTAGTCTGAAACATCATCAAACCAGGCTTTTACCTCTTCAAAATGTCAACCTGCAAAATCACTCATTCTCTTTCTAGAACAAAAAATCTTCATTTTTCACTTTTCTCAAATTTTCTAGCTTTCAGTGTATACCCATCATGCTCACAGACTAGATGCATCAAACAGATTTCAAAAATAACCAAACCTGGATTTCTTATGAATTGCAATAACACTCATTATCTTCCAACAAAAAAAAAATCTTCATTTTTCACTTTTCTCAAATTATCTAACTTTGTGTGCATAACCATCATGCTCACAAACTATATGCATCCATCAAAAACATAAACACATAAAATACTGATTGTTTGAACAATATTTAACACCTTAGGGTTAGGGTTAGGGTTAGGGTTGACAACAATCACTTTGTGTTGGTGATAAGTGTTCACTATAGAAATTCAAGTACAATATTAATAAGATATATAATTAGCCAAAAAGGTATAAGTTAGGGATCAGGATTAGGGAATAGGATTAGAATAAGGCATAAGGAATAATCATCAGGATTAGGGAATACGATTACCGTAAGGCATGAGGGTTAGCCAATAGATTAGGGTTAGCAATAAAATTAGGGTTAAGGTTAGCTTTATGAATAAGGATTAGGAATAACACTAACTCTTAGGATTAGGGTAAAAATAAGAGATTATTCATTAAGGTTAGGAATAAACGTTAGGGATAAAAGATTAGGGTGTTCAAAGCATAAGGATTAGGGCAAAGATTAGGGTTCCTGTTTCTGTTAGCCATAAGGATTAGCATGAGGAATAAGGAAATAGGGTGAGGATTAGGGTTAGGGATAAGGGTTAGGGATAAGAGATTAGGGTGAGAATTAGGGTTAGGGATAAGGGTTAGGGATAAGGGATTAGGGTGAGAATTACGGTTAGGAGTAAGAAGTAGGGTTATGGATAAGGATTTGGGTCAGGGATAAGGATTTGGGTCAGGGATAAGGATTTGGGTCAGGGATAAGGGTTAGGCACAAGAGATTAGGGTTAGGATTAGGGTTAGGGATAAGAGTTAGGGTTCGGGATAAGGATTAGGGTCAGGGATCAGCATTAGGGTTAAGGTTAGTGTTAGAAATAAGGATTAGGGATAAGGGATAAGGGTGAGGGATAAAATAATAGCATGAGGATTAGGGTTAGGGTGAGGATTAGGGTTAGGGTGAGGATTAGTATTAGGGATAAAAGTTAGGGATAAGGGAATAGGTTGAGGATTAGTGTTAGGGATAAGGGAATAGGGTAGGATTAGGGTGAGGGATAAGGGAATATCAATAAGGATTAGGTATAAGGTTAGGGTTAGGGTGAGGGTTAGGGTTGCAGATAAGGATTAGGGATAAGGGAATAGGGTGAGAATAAGGGATAAGAAAATAGGGTAAGGCTTCAGGATAAGAGAATAGGCTGAAGATTAGTGTTAGGGATAAGGGATAAGGGAAAAGGGTTAGGGATAAGGATTAGGGTTAGGGATTAGGGTTAGGGATAAGGATTAGGGTTAGGGATTAGGGTTAGGGCTAAGAATTACGGTTAGAGATAAGGGTTAGGGATTAGGGCTAGGGATAAGAATTAGGGGTAGGGATTAGGGCTAGGGATAAGGGAATAGGGATAATGGAATAGGGTTAGGGATAAGGATTATTGATAAGGGAATAGGGTGATAATTAGGGTTAGGAATAATGGAATAGGGTTAGGGATAATGGAATAGGGTAAGGATTAGTGTTAGGGATAAGGATTAGGGTTAGGGATAAGGATTAGGGTGACGATTAGGGTTAGGGTTAGGGATAAGGATTAGGGATAAGGGAATAGGGTGAGGAATAGGCATTAGGGTTAGGGTTAGGGATAAGAGAATAGGGTGAGGATTAGGGTTAGGGATACGGAAATAGGGTAAGGGTAAGGGTTAGGGTTAGGGTTAGGGTTAGGGTTGCAGATAAGGATTAGGGATAAGGGAATTAGGGTGAGAATTAGGGATAAGAAAATAGGGTAAGGCTTCAGGATAAGGGAATAGGCTTAGGGTTAGTGTTAGGGATAAGGGATTAGGGTAAAGGATAAGGGAATAGGGTTAGGGATAAGGATTAGGGTTAGGGATAAGGATTAGGATTAGGGTTAGGGATAAGGATTAGGGTTAGGGATAAGTTAGGGTTAGAGATAAAGATTAGGGTTAGGGATAAGGATTAGGTTTAGGGATTAGGGTTAGGGATAAGAATTAGTGTTAGGGATAAGAATTAGTGTTAGGGATTAGGGCTAGGGATAATGGGTTAGGGTTAGGGATAAGGATTATTGATAAGAGAATAGGATAATAATTACGTTAGGAATAATGGAATAGGGTTAGGGATAATGGAATAGGTCAGGATTAGTGTTAGGGATAAGGATAAGGATTAGGGTTAGGGATAAGGATTAGGGTGACGATTAGGGTTAGGGTTAGGGTTAGGGATAAGGATTAGGGTTAGGGATAAGGATTAGGGTTAGGGATAAGGATTAGGGTTAGGGATAAGGATTAGGGTGACAATTAGGGTTAGGGTTAGGGTTAGGGTTAGGGTTAGGGTTAGGGATAAGGATTAGGGTTAGGGATAAGGATTAGGGTTAGGGATTAGGATTAGGGTTAGGGATTAGGGTTAGGGTTAGGGGAATAGGGTGAGGATTAGGGTTAGGGATAAGGATGAAGGATAAGGGAATAGGGTGAGGATTAGGGTTAGGAATAAGGGATTAGGGTTAGGGATTAGGGTAAGGACCCTACTGTACAAATCAAGAAAAAGGTAAAAAAATGAAAAAAATAATAAAATTGCCAAAAATTAGTAAAAAGACAACAGAATAACCAAGTTGAAGCAAAAATGAAATTGTATTATTTTAAATAGAAAAATGTAAGCACAAAAAGTTTAAAGAAAAAGGAATACAAGTTTTTCACTAAACTTGACTGACTTGACCTACTTCTTTTACTCACTTTACTTACTGACTTGAAGTAGTTGACCTCTGTGCTTGACCTAGTTACCAGATTGCCTTACTTGACTAACTTATTTGACCTATATTTTGACTTATTTCACCCATTTAAGTAACTTGACCTACTTACTTGACTGATTTGACTAATTTGACCCAAAACACTTCACCTACTTATTTGACTGACTGACTGACTGACTGACTGACTGACTGACTGACTGATTGACTGATTTGACCTATTGAGTTCACCAACCTAGTTGACGTATTTACTTGACTAACTAAGCTAATCAAAAAAATTGACCGAATGACTTAAGTAAATCTGATCAAAACTGACCTATTTACAGACTGAGCTACTGACTGACCTACTTACAGACTCATTTAATGACCTACTTAAGGCTGACCTACTTACAGACTTTGGTGCCACCCAGTCACCCAGCAAGCCACCCAATAAGGCAGCCAGCCAATAAGGCAGCCAACCAAATAGCCAGCCAACCAATTAGCCAGCTAACCAGCCAATTACCCATCCAACCAATTAGCCAGCCAGCTAGCCAGCCAACCAGTCGGCGAACCAACCAACCAACCAACCAACCAACCAACCAACCAACCAACCAACCAACCAACCAACCAACCAACCAACCAAATGTCTTACTTAGTGATTTACTGAGTAGTGACTTACTGACTTACTTACGTAGTTACTGACTTACTGATTACTTACTTATTACTTACTGATTGCTTACTTACTGATTACTTACTTACATACTTACTTACTTACTTAGTAATGACTTACCTACTTACTTACTTACTTACTTACTTACTTACTTACTTACTTACTTACTTACTGACTTAGTAACTAACTAACTAACCTACTTAACTGACCTACTTAATGACCCAATTCATTGCTTATTTACTTGTATTACGTTGTTTGGTAGCTACTAATTGACTCTTTAAAATGTTTAGTAATTGCACGAAGTTTTATTCTTAAATGGTTTTATTCTGATTTGGTGTGATTTGCAAATCGTACTATATCAACCCCCCGGGCCGCAGGCCTTGGATACAGTGATTGAAAAAAAAGCGATGTTCTCAAATGGTTCAATTCTTATTTGGTCTGACTCTGAAGTGTTACAGGTATACTTCTCCCCCTGGCCGCAGGCCTAGGATTAAAAAAAAAAAAAAAAAAAAATTTTATTAAGGGGAGATAATGACGTGTTCTTTGCACAGTTTTTGCTGACAGGAGTTGCTCCCCTTTGACCGTTGGCTGCATTTTATTGACTGTTTTGTCTCATTTTTGTAAATGTTTTTATTTTCTTTAGGGGAGATAATTACGTGTTCTTAGCACTGTTTTTGCTGACAGGAGTTGCTCCCCTTTGACCGTTGGCTGCATTTTATTGACTGTTTTGTCCCATTTTTGTAAATGTTTTTATTTCCTTTAGGGGAGATAATTACGTGTTCTTAGCACTGTTTTTGCTGACAGGAGTTGCTCCCCTTTGACCGTTGGCTGCATTTTATTGACTGTTTTGTCCCATTTTTGTAAATGTTTTTATTTCCTTTAGGGGAGATAATTACGTGTTCTTAGCACTGTTTTTGCTGACAGGAGTTGCTCCCCTTTGACCGTTGGCTGCATTTTATTGACTGTTTTGTCCCATTTTTGTAAATGTTTTTATTTCCTTTAGGGGAGATAATTACGTGTTCTTAGCACTGTTTTTGCTGACAGGAGTTGCTCCCCTTTGACCGTTGGCTGCATTTTATTGACTGTTTTGTCCCATTTTTGTAAATGTTTTTATTTCTTTTAGGGGAGATAATTACGTGTTCCTAGCACTGTTTTTGCTGACAGGAGTTGCTTCCCTTTGACCGTTGGCTGCATTTTATTGATTGTTTTGTTCCATTTTTGTAAATGTTTTATTTTCTTTAGGGGAGATAATTACGTGTTCTTAGCACTGTTTTTGCTGACAGGAGTTGCTCCCCTTTGACAGTTTTGCCTCTTTTTACTTTTACTTTTAAATTATTTTATTTATGGGAGCTAATTACGGTTTTTTTTGGGACAGATTTTTTGACAGGAGTTGCTTCCCTTGGACCATTTCTTTCAGCCAGCCAGCCAGCCAGCCAGCCAGCCAGCCAACCAACCAGCCCATTTCTTTCACCCAGCCAACCAGCCAGCCAGACCATTTCTTTCGGCCAGCCAACCAGCCAACCAGCCAGCCAGCCTGCCCATTTCTTTCAGCCAGCCAGCCAGCCAGCCCATTTCGTTCTTTCAGCCAGCCAGCCAGCCAGCCAGCCCATTTCGTTCTTTCAGCCAGTCAGCCAGCCAGCCAGCCAACCAGCCAGCCAACCAACCAGCCCATTTCTTTCAGTCAGCCAACCAGACCATTTCTTTCAGCCAGCCAGCCAACCAGCCAGCCCAGCCAGCCCATATCTTTCAGCCAACCATCCAGCCAACCATCCAGCCAACCAGACCATTTCTTTCAGCCAGCCAACCAGCCAGCCAACCAGCCAGCCAGCCCATTCCGTTATTTCAGCCAGCCAGCCAACCAACCAGACCATTTCGTTCAGCCAGCCAACCAGCCAGCCCAGCCAGCCCATTTCGTCCAGCCAGCCAGCGAACCAGCCAGCCAGCCAGCCAGCCAGCCAGCCAACCAATTTCTTTTAGCCAACCAGCCAGCCAGCCAGACCATTTCTGTCAGCCAGCCAGCCATCCAGCCATCCAGCCAGCCAGCCAGCCTGCCCATTTCTTTCAGCCAGCCAGCCAACCAGCCAGCCAGCCAGCCAGCCAGCCAGCCATTTCACGTAGTATATGACTATGACCTTTTTGTTCTCAAATGGGGCAACTATTCTCAAATGGAGCAAAAATTCCGAAATGGGCTTTGTTATTCTCAAATGGAGCAAAAATTCCGGAATGGGCTTTGTTATTCTCAAATGGAGCAAAAATTCCGGAATGGGCTGCAAAAATTCCGGAATGGGACTTTATTATTCCGGAATGGGTCACGTATTCTTAAATAGTAATATTCTCAAATGGGGCAAGCAACAATTCCGGAATGGGACTTTATTATTCCGGAATCGGGCATTTACGTATTTCATATTCTCAAATGGTACAAATATTTTTAGGGCTACAACATTTTTGGGGGGTTGTTGCGCATTGCAGGGCAGAAAAATCCCGGAAAACCCCTGCGAGGGTCGTTAATATCTGCAAAAGATACACAAAACATGACCCGCCCAATCGCCAATCCGCAAATAATGTTTTTCACGTCATTTTACACTATTTTGGGTTACATAGTCGTGGTTGCCTCCCTTGTTTAGGGTTAGTCGGAGTTGGTTCCCTTGGACCCTTATCATCACAATGCCGCCCATTTCCGTCTGCATCTTCCCGCCGATGTTTTGGCCCATATTTACGGCGTTTTCTTCTTCGTTTCGCCATTTTTGCCCTTCTTATCATGGTAAGCACTTACATTACTCATTTATGCTTCCATTCATTACATTTTACAGTCTTTTTCTTGCTTATTTTACCCTTTTTGAAACATTTTTAGCCTCTTTGCAAAAAGTTTTTCTCAGGGGAGCTAATTGTGCTTTCTTACCAGGCGTTGCTCCGCTTAGACCGTTAGCTTCATTTTGATCGCTCTTTTACCGCATTTCAACTATTTTATTTAAAGGCATATGTACGCGCTCCCGTGTTTACAAAGTGTAGTTTGCCCATAATCGATGTCAAACGCACAATAAGACCATGTAATGACGATATGTCGCCATGCACGGACCATATACATGCATTACAGCTTGTTTTAGAGTCTCAAAAACTTTGGATGTAAACAAAGACGCGGAGTTATTTCCCTTGCGTCAACGCTTCCTCTGTTGGCAAATCTATAAATAGGACGATCCAGATCAAAATGAAAATTAACATATCTCAACATTGAAGGGGTCCTAGACCACAATATTTTGCAGGGAACTTAATTTAGCATGTCTCCAGCTGTTGGTAAAGCAATTAGCGTGTATAGTCATCGAGTACATATGGCTTTAAGGGAGCTAATGCAATGACAAGGTTAATTTTTTTTTGTTTGTTTGTTTGTTTTTTGCTTTCTTTATTGCTTTCTTGTATGTTAGGGTTAGGTTTAGGGTTAGGGTTAGGGTTAGGTTCTTTTTTTGATAAGTTGTTTTTCTTTGCTTTAACTAACAACCAAAACACTGTCGTTGGCAACATGTCTTTATTCGCTCAATAACAATGGCTTCTATCTTACCTTTACTGACAACCAAAACACTGTCGTTGGCAACATGTCTTTATTCGCTCAATAACAATGGCTTCTATCTTACCTTAAATCACACAAGTCATATCTACCAGCATACACAATTCAACTTTATAACCCTAACTGTGGCGATCAGTGATGTGTCTTTATGACCCACACTAAAGTCAAGCTTGCACTCTCGACGCACTCCGCCATGGTTTGAATGCCTTATTTCATGTTTACATCAGTGCACACCAAGACTGCTTCTTCTGAAACACAAACATGACGATTTCAGTCCTACAAGTGAATGTTCCAATGCCTAATTGAGAGCTATACGAATAACGAACGCGTTAACTCAATGTCAATCAAAGCCCCTGGCTACAATTACAGTCACTGATGTCACCTAGCTACAATCATTGTCACTGATGTCACCAGACCACTATCAGTGTCACTGATGTCACCTACCCATAATCATTGTCACTGATGTCACTAGACCACAATCAGTGTCACTGATGTCACCTAGCCATAATCATTGTCACTGATGTCACTAGACCACAATCAGTGTCACTGATGTCACCTACCCATAATCCTTGTCACTGATGTCACTAGACCACAATCAGTGTCACTGATGTCACCTAGCCATACTTATTGTCACCGATGTCACCTCCCCACAATCTATGCCACTGATGTCACCAGACCACAATCATTGTCACTGATGTCACCTGGCTACAATTAGTGTCAAGCACACACAGACACAATCACACTTAGGACCCGGACACAAGCTCAAATCACTCACACACACACACACACACACACACACACACACACACACACACACACACACACACACACACACACACACACACACACACACACGCACGCACGCACGCACACACGCACGCACGCACGCACACACGCACGCACGCACGCACACTAACACACACTAACACACACTAACACAAACACACACGCACATACACACACACACACACACACACACACACACACACACACACACACACACACACACACACACACATACACACACACACACAGAAAAAGACCGTAAGCCAATTACCTCTTTACCGTTTCCTGAAAACAAGGCAAGAAAAAAAACGTCTCACACAATAAGAATACATTTACTTTAAAACCCAAAACACGTGGCAAGAAATACACATTTCTCTTGATCTGATTTTATCCATGTATAAATCACATTTGTATTTTTTAGAGATTCATTAACGCATAGATTGTTTTACCTGGTAAGTTACCTTTCTCCGCAGATTGTATAATTTCAGAAGTCTGTAATTCTCTGCGCATACGAGGGCCACTCATTTTGTTTTGGAATCTGGGTTTTCCACAACACTTACAGTTAAAGTCTATCTGTCTACTCCAGTTTTTGGAAGATTCCCTCCTCAGCCTGTACACATTGTACCATCCTCTCAAGTCAATCTGTCTACTCCAGTTTTTGGAAGATTCCCTCCTCAGCCTGTACACATTGTACCATCCTCTCAAGTCAATCTGTCTACTCCAGTTTTTGGAAGATTCCCTCCTCAGCCTGTACACATTGTACCATCCTCTCAAACCAGCTGTCCGTCACACCCCAACACCGGCACGGTTGGCCTAGTGGTAAGGCGTCCGCCCCGTGATCGGGAGGTCGTGGGTTCGAACCCCGGCCGGGGCATACCTAAGACTTTAAAATTGGCAATCTAGGTGGCTGCTCCGCCTGGCGTCTGGCATTAAGGGGTTAGTGCTAGGACTGGTTGGTCCGGTGTCAGAATAATGTGACTGGGTGAGACATGAAGCCTGTGCTGTGACTTCTGTCTTGTGTGTGGCGCACGTTATATGTCAAAGCAGCACCGCCCTGATATGGCCCTTCGTGGTCGGCTGGGCGTTAAGCAAAAACAAACAAACAAACAAACAAACAAACAAACAACCCCACTACCACCACACTACCATCCCACTGTCACCCCACTACCACCCCACTGCCACCACAGACAGTTAACCCCTGTCTTTCACCTTTAGCAGAGGTCTCGAGCAGCTCTTTCTCCTTGCTCAGTGAGCGCAGTTCACTGGCCGACATGGTCATGAGGATCACCTGTCTCAGCGCCTCAGGGTCTTCCTGTGCGACCCGGTAAAGTTCATCTGAAACACAGACACGTCAACATGACTTCATATTTAATGTACATTTACTTCTGCTTATGCATGATCAGTTCACAACGTTTTAATTTTGTTAGACAATTGAGTTTTGGGCAACTTCAAACAAAAAGTTCCAAATTCGGGGTAGAACTCAAAAGTAAGAGGTTGAACCCCAGATCTTCGGTGACATGAAGACATCCTTTACTGTCAGGTGCAGGACTATCATCACTTAGACAAGCCTTCTTGTCGTTGACAATTCCGGAGAGCCTATTTTGAAGAGAAGATCAAAGTTTGAACTACACATCAGAAACTTTATAGAATGATCATGCATGAAGTTCATGCGCACCAACTTACAAAGATATTCGCTGAACAAAAATCTACCAAAAAAGTGTTAAATCAATGTCACTGAAGTCACCTGGCACCAATCAATGTCACTGAAGTCACCTAGCGACCATCAAAGTCACTAAAGTCACCTGGCCACAATCCATGTCACTGAAGTCACCTGGCCACCATCAATGTCACTGAAGTCACCTGCCCACCATTAATGTCACTGAAGTCACCTAGCGACCATCAATGTCACTAAAGTCACCTGGCCACCATCAATGTCACTGAAGTCACCTGCCCACCATTAATGTCACAAAAGTCACCTGGCTACAATCCATGTCACTGAAGTCACCTGGCCACCATCAATGTCACTGAAGTCACCTGCCCACCATTAATGTCACAAAAGTCACCTGGCTACAATCCATGTCACTGAAGTCACCTGACCACCATTAATGTCACTGAAGTCACCTGGCCACAATCTATGTCACTGAAGTCACCTGGCCACCATCAATGTCACTGAAGTCACCTGCCCACCATTAATGTCACTAAAGTCACCTGGCTACAATCCATGTCACTGAAGTCACCTGGCCACCATCAATGTCACTAAAGTCACCTGCCCACCATTAATGTCACAAAAGTCACCTGGCTACAATCCATGTCACTGAAGTCACCTGGCCACCATCAATGTCCCTAAAGTCACCTGGCCACCATCACTGTTACTGAAGTCACCTGCCCACCATTAATGTCACAAAAGTCACCTGGCTACAATCCATGTCACTGAAGTCACCTGGCCACCATCAATGTCCCTAAAGTCACCTGGCCACCATCACTGTTACTGAAGTCACCTGGCCACAATCACTGTTACTGAAGTCACCTGGCCACAATCAATGTCACTAAAGTCACCTGGCCACCATCAATGTCACTGAAGTCACCTGGCCACAATAAAATGTCACTGAAGTCACCTGGCCACAATCCATGTCACTAAAGTCACCTGGCCACCATCAATGTCACTAAAGTCACCTGGCCACAATCACTGTTACTGAAGTCACCTGGCCACAATCACTGTTACTGAAGTCACCTGGCCACAATCACTGTTACTGAAGTCACCTGGCCACAATCAATGTCACTAAAGTCACCTGGCCACCATCAATGTCACTAAAGTCACCTGGCCACAATCACTGTTACTGAAGTCACCTGGCCACAATCACTGTTACTGAAGTCACCTGGCCACAATCAATGTCACTAAAGTCACCTGGCCACCATCAATGTCACTAAAGTCACCTGGCCACAATCACTGTTACTGAAGTCACCTGGCCACAATCAATGTTACTGAAGTCGCATGGCCACCATCCATGTCACTGAAGTCACCTGGCCACAATAAAATGTCACTGAAGTCACCTGGCCACAATCCATGTCACTGAAGTCACCTGGCCACCATCAATGTCACTAAAGTCACCTGGCCACCATTAATGTCACAAAAGTCACCTGGCCACCATCAATGTCACTGAAGTCACCTGCCCACCATTAATGTCACAAAAGTCACCTGGCTACAATCCATGTCACTGAAGTCACCTGGCCACCATCAATGTCACTGAAGTCACCTGCCCACCATTAATGTCACAAAAGTCACCTGGCTACAATCCATGTCACTGAAGTCACCTGACCACCATTAATGTCACTGAAGTCACCTGGCCACAATCTATGTCACTGAAGTCACCTGGCCACCATCAATGTCACTGAAGTCACCTGCCCACCATTAATGTCACTAAAGTCACCTGGCTACAATCCATGTCACTGAAGTCACCTGGCCACCATCAATGTCACTAAAGTCACCTGCCCACCATTAATGTCACAAAAGTCACCTGGCTACAATCCATGTCACTGAAGTCACCTGGCCACCATCAATGTCCCTAAAGTCACCTGGCCACCATCACTGTTACTGAAGTCACCTGGCCACAATCACTGTTACTGAAGTCACCTGGCCACAATCCATGTCACTAAAGTCACCTGGCCACCATCAATGTCACTAAAGTCACCTGGCCACAATAAAATGTCACTGAAGTCACCTGGCCACAATCCATGTCACTAAAGTCACCTGGCCACCATCAATGTCACTAAAGTCACCTGGCCACAATCACTGTTACTGAAGTCACCTGGCCACAATCACTGTTACTGAAGTCACCTGGCCACAATCACTGTTACTGAAGTCACCTGGCCACAATTAATGTCACAAAAGTCACCTGGCTACAATCCATGTCACTGAAGTCACCTGGCCACAATCACTGTTACTGAAGTCACCTGGCCACAATCACTGTTACTGAAGTCACCTGGCCACAATCAATGTCACTAAAGTCACCTGGCCACCATCAATGTCACTAAAGTCACCTGGCCACAATCACTGTTACTGAAGTCACCTGGCCACAATCAATGTTACTGAAGTCGCATGGCCACCATCCATGTCACTGAAGTCACATGGCCACAATAAAATGTCACTGAAGTCACCTGGCCACAATCCATGTCACTGAAGTCACCTGGCCACCATCAATGTCACTAAAGTCACCTGGCCACCATTAATGTCACAAAAGTCACCTGGCCACCATCAATGTCACTGAAGTCACCTGCCCACCATTAATGTCACAAAAGTCACCTGGCTACAATCCATGTCACTGAAGTCACCTGGCCACAATCAATGTTACTGAAGTCGCATGGCCACCATCAATGTCACTAAAGTCACCTGGCCACAATCCATGTCACTGAAGTCACCTGGCCACCATCAATGTCACTAAAGTCACCTGGCCACAATCACTGTTACTGAAGTCACCTGGCCACAATCACTGTTACTGAAGTCACCTGGCCACAATCAATGTTACTGAAGTCGCATGGCCACCATCCATGTCACTAAAGTCACCTGGCCACAATAAAATGTCAATGAAGTCACCTGGCCACCATGAATGTCATTGAAGTCACCTGGCAACAATCCATGTCACTAAAGTCACCTGGCCACAATCCAGGTCACTGAAGTCACCTGGCCACCATCAGCGTCACTGAAGTCACCTGGCCACAATCAATGTCACTGAAGTCACCTGGCCACCATCAGCGTCACTGAAGTCACCTGGCCGCCATCAGTGACACTGAAGTCACCTGGCCGCCATCAGTGACACTGAAGTCACCTGGCCACAATCCATGTCACTGAAGTCACCTGGCCACCATCAGTGACACTGAAGTCACCTGGCCACCATCATTGCCCCCTTTAATTTAGGGGAGTGTGGCTACCGCTCAACTTCAAACCTCCTACTCTCAAGTCGATCCTCGAATTTGGAGGGTAAAAAAACCTCAGACCATTTGAACTTAGAATGTAAAACTTTGCGCAATGATCATTCATAAGTTGAAGTTAATGCACACTAGATATGCAGAAATGTATGGATTGAACACTGGATTTCCCTTCTTTTGAGCCATGTGACGTCAGAGGCCCACTAAACGTCATATTTAAGCGGCCAGCCAAGACTACAACATAGTGCATGTGTGTGCGTGCAATCATAAAAGCAATTCTAACCAAAATTGATTGATACATAAATGTTTGTATTTTTATCAAAATAAGACATTTGACACACATTAAGACAGTCCTTGGGCGAGCGCGGTCTCGGAGAAACTGTCTCAATCTGTGTAAAATGTCATATTTTGGTAAAAAATACAAATAACGTAAACAGTTTGTAACAGATGCAGAACTTCTATGGGTTGCATATTTTGTGGTCACCCTTTACAAACTGTGGGTTACTATAACCTGGCGGGCAGCGGTGGTAGACGTAATGTGAATCCTGCCCCACACTTACATGTCTAGCCGTGTAGTAACTGTGTGTGACTAACCTGGCGGGACGTGCTGTGAATCCTGCCCCACACTTACATGTCTAGCCGTGTAGTAACTGTGTGTGACTAACCTGGCGGGACGTGCTGTGAATCCTGCCCCACACTTACATGTCTAGCCGTATAGTAACTGTGTGTGACTAACCTGGCGGGACGTGCTGTGAATCCTGCCCCACACTTACATGTCTAGCCGTGTAGTAACTGTGTGTGACTAACCTGGCGGGACGTGCTGTGAATCCTGCCCCACAATTACATGTCTAGCCGTATAGTAACTGTGTGTGACTAACCTGGCAGGACGTGCTGTGAATCCTGCCCCACACTTACATGTCTAGCCGTGTAGTAACTGTGTGTGACTAACCTGGCGGGACGTGCTGTGAATCCTGCCCCACACTTACATGTCTAGCCGTGTAGTAACTGTGTGTGACTAACCTGGCGGGACGTGCTGTGAATCCTGCCCCACACTTACATGTCTAGCCGTGTAGTAACTGTGTGTGACTAACCTGGCGGGACGTGCTGTGAATCCTGCCCCACACTTACATGTCTAGCCGTATAGTAACTGTGTGTGACTAACCTGGCGGGACGTGCTGTGAATCCTGCCCCACACTTACATGTCTAGCCGTGTAGTAACTGTGTGTGACTAACCTGGCAGGACGTGCTGTGAATCCTGCCCCACACTTACATGTCTAGCCGTGTAGTAACTGTGTGTGACTAACCTGGCGGGACGTGCTGTGAATCCTGCCCCACACTTACATGTCTAGCCGTGTAGTAACTGTGTGTGACTAACCTGGCGGGACGTGCTGTGAATCCTGCCCCACACTTACATGTCTAGCCGTGTAGTAACTGTGTGTGACTAACCTGGTGGGACGTGCTGTGAATCCTGCCCCACACTTACATGTCTAGCCGTGTAGTAACTGTGTGTGACTAACCTGGCGGGACGTGCTGTGAATCCTGCCCCACACTTACATGTCTAGCCGTATAGTAACTGTGTGTGACTAACCTGGCGGGACGTGCTGTGAATCCTGCCCCACACTTACATGTCTAGCCGTGTAGTAACTGTGTGTGACTAACCTGGCAGGACGTGCTGTGAATCCTGCCCCACACTTACATGTCTAGCCGTGTAGTAACTGTGTGTGACTAACCTGGCGGGACGTGCTGTGAATCCTGCCCCACACTTACATGTCTAGCCGTGTAGTAACTGTGTGTGACTAACCTGGCGGGACGTGCTGTGAATCCTGCCCCACACTTACATGTCTAGCCGTGTAGTAACTGTGTGTGACTAACCTGGCAGGACGTGCTGTGAATCCTGCCCCACACTTACATGTCTAGCCGTGTAGTAACTGTGTGTGACTAACCTGGCGGGACGTGCTGTGAATCCTGCCCCACACTTACATGTCTAGCCGTGTAGTAACTGTGTGTGACTAACCTGGCGGGACGTGCTGTGAATCCTGCCCCACACTTACATGTCTAGCCGTATAGTAACTGTGTGTGACTAACCTGGCGGGACGTGCTGTGAATCCTGCCCCACACTTACATGTCTAGCCGTGTAGTAACTGTGTGTGACTAACCTGGCAGGACGTGCTGTGAATCCTGCCCCACACTTACATGTCTAGCCGTGTAGTAACTGTGTGTGACTAACCTGGCGGGACGTGCTGTGAATCCTGCCCCACACTTACATGTCTAGCCGTGTAGTAACTGTGTGTGACTAACCTGGCGGGACGTGCTGTGAATCCTGCCCCACACTTACATGTCTAGCCGTGTAGTAACTGTGTGTGACTAACCTGGCAGGACGTGCTGTGAATCCTGCCCCACACTTACATGTCTAGCCGTGTAGTAACTGTGTGTGACTAACCTGGCGGGACGTGCTGTGAATCCTGCCCCACACTTACATGTCTAGCCGTATAGTAACTGTGTGTGACTAACCTGGCGGGACGTGCTGTGAATCCTGCCCCACACTTACATGTCTAGCCGTGTAGTAACTGTGTGTGACTAACCTGGCGGGACGTGCTGTGAATCCTGCCCCACACTTACATGTCTAGCCGTATAGTAACTGTGTGTGACTAACCTGGCGGGACGTGCTGTGAATCCTGCCCCACACTTACATGTCTAGCCGTGTAGTAACTGTGTGTGACTAACCTGGCGGGACGTGCTGTGAATCCTGCCCCACAATTACATGTCTAGCCGTGTAGTAACTGTGTGTGACTAACCTGGCAGGACGTGCTGTGAATCCTGCCCCACACTTACATGTCTAGCCGTGTAGTAACTGTGTGTGACTAACCTGGCGGGACGTGCTGTGAATCCTGCCCCACACTTACATGTCTAGCCGTGTAGTAACTGTGTGTGACTAACCTGGCGGGACATGCTGTGAATCCTGCCGCACACTTACATGTCTAGCCGTGTAGTAACTGTGTGTGACTAACCTGGCGGTGGAGCAGCGGTGGACGTGCCGTGCATCCAGCCCCTGATGGAGGCGAAGCTCAGCCCGTCTGGCGCCCGGCCTTCCGTTGACACGTTCAAGATGCTACCCCGTCCCTCGTCACATACCCCGCCGGGCTGTTCAAACACACACACACACACACACACACACACCGACACACACACACACACACACACACACACACACACACACACACACACACACACACACTCACTCACACTCACAGCAAACACACATACATACATACATACATACATACATACATACATACATACACACACACACACACACACACACACACACACACACACACACTCACTCACACTCACACAAACACACACACACACATACATACATACATACATACATACATACACACACACACACACACACACACACACACACACACACACACACACACACACACACACACACACACACACACGCACATGCACATTCACACTGGTAATGATGCAACATATATCTCTGGCTGACAATGACGAAACACAACTAATGTCACTGATGTGTGTGACTGACCATGTAATGACGCACACAACTACCACCATCCCCACCATCATCTCCACCAATACAACCACTATAACCAGTTAACCCACTGTTAATTGCGTCACACAACTCACTGGCTGACGATGACGTCACACTACTCACTGGCTGACGATGACGTCACACAACTCACTGGCTGACGATGACGTCACACAACTCACTGGCTGAGAATGACGTCACACTACTCATCGGCTGACGATGACGTCACACAACTCACTGGCTGACGATCACGTCACGCAACTCATTGGCTGACAATGACGTCACACAACTCACGGGCGCGCTGACAGTGACGTCACACAACTCACCACAAGCTGCATGCTGGCAGAGGAAAGAATGGAATTTGTTGAATTAACGCTGCCTTGCTGCTCCCTCCTGCGGACCGTCATCTGAGGTCCGATCGATCCCCTGATGACAAAACCAAACAACGGACGATCATCTAAGGTCTGATCGATTCCCTGATGACAAAACCAAACAACGGACGATCATCTAAGGTCTGATCGATCCCCTGATGACAAAACCAAACAACGGACGATCATCTAAGGTCTGATCGATCCCCTGATAACAAAACCAAACAACGGACAATCATCTAAGGTCTGATCGATCCCCTGGGACTGGGTGGCCGAGTGGTAACGTACTTGCGCTCGGAAGCGAGAGTTTGCGAGTTCGACCCTGGGTCAGGGCGTTAGCATTTTTCTCCCCCCTTTCCTAACCTAGGTAGTGGGTTCAAGTGCTAGTCTTTCGGATGAGACGAAAAACCGAGGTCCCTTCGTGTACACTACATTGGGGTGTGCGTTAAAGATCCCACGATTGACAAAAGGGTCTTTCCTGGCAAAATTGTACAGGCATAGATAAAAATGTCCACCAAAATACCCGTGTGACTTGGAATAATAGGCCGTGAAAAGTAGGATATGCACCGAAATGGCTGCGATCTGCTGGCCGATGTGAATGCGTGATGTATTAATATTATGTAAAAAATATTCCATCTCACACGGCATGAATAAATCCCTGCGCCTTGATTATGTGCGCGCTATAAATTGCATAAAAAAAATTTAAAATAAAAAATCCCTGCGCTTAGAACTGTACCCACGGAATACGCGCGATATAAGCCTCATATTGATTGATTGATTGATTGATTGATAACAAAACAAAACAACGGACGATCATCTAAGGTCTGGGCTCGTATTCTTGAAACAGCTGCAACTCATATACCGGCCTGTAAAACCATTTCCGCTCCATAAGTTCGCTAAGTGTTATTCATGAAACTCCGGTAAAGACTTACCCGGGTGTCTCCGAACTGTAAAGTTAGAGGACCCATCCCCTCTCCTCTAAAACCGTCAATTTTGAATAAATCTTGTTAAAATATTGTTTGTAGATTTATGTCCCTCATGGACACACATTGGTGTCATTTAAGTACCAATGCATTGCGGACAAATACAAGATACCGCTCGCGAAAGATTTCAACCGATGCTCGATCATACCGGCTTGTGGTGAAAGCGTGCTATCGTCTTCTTTAATGCATTTCAGTGTCCGATTATTTTCAACTGATTCCGTGCTCGAACGGTTCTCTCGTTCACCTGATGCGTGATTGAGTCGAGTTCAAATCTCCATCTGCCCGTAATTTTATTTTTTACTCTTTGGCATTTGTTTATTTTTGTTTATTTTCTTCATGTGCAAAAGAGTACGTTATAATAGCCCCCCAAAAATTGTTTAGGCTGGAATGGGTTTTTTTTTAAAATCTTTGGTTAACATATTAGTTTATTAAAAAAGTTAGTTAACTTAAACATGTAAACATTTGATTTAAAAAATTAAATAAATAACCATGAAGAAGGATGCTTCCCGCTTAAAAACAAAGATGAGAGAAAAAAAACCCACCTAAAATGCGGTAGCAGCCACCTGCATGCAACTGAGATTAAAACAAAAATTTAAATAAATAAAAAGGGTCTCCCCTTGTTTTTATATTTAGTCAAGTTTTGACTAAATATTTTAACATCGAGGGGGAATCGAAACGAGGGTCGTGGTGTATGTGCGTGCGTGTGTGCGTGTGTGCGTGCGTGTGTGTGTGTGTGTGTAGAGCGATTCAGACTAAACTACTGGACCGATCTTTATGAAATTTGACATGAGAGTTCCTGGGTATGAAATCCCCGAACGTTTTTTTCATTTTTTTGATAAATGTCTTTGATGACGTCATATCCGGCTTTTCGTGAAAGTTGAGGCGGCACTGTCACGCCCTCATTTTTCAACCAAATTGGTTGAAATTTTGGTCAAGTAGCCTTCGACGAAGCCCGGACTTCGGTATTGCATTTCAGCTTGGTGGCTTAAAAATTAATTAATGACTTTGGTCATTAAAAATCTGAAAATTGTAAAAAAAAATAAAAATTTATAAAACGATCCAAATTTACGTTTATCTTATTCTCCATCATTTGCTGATTCCAAAAACATAAATATGTTATATTCGGATTAAAAACAAGCTCTGAAAATTAAATATATAAAAATTATTATCAAAATTAAATTGTCCAAATCATTTTAAAAACACTTTCATCTTATTCCTTGTCGGTTCCTGATTCCAAAAACATATAGATATGATATGTTTGGATTAAAAACACGCTCAGAAAGTTAAAACAAAGAGAGGTACAGAAAAGCGTGCTATCCTTCTTAGCGCAACTACTACTTCGCTCTTCTTGTCAATTTCACTGCCTTTGCCATGAGCGGTGGCCTGACGATGCTACGAGTAAAATGGCATTGCGTTCAGTTTCATTCTGTGAGTTCGACAGCTACTTGACTAAATATTGTATTTTCGCCTTACGCGACTTGTTTATATTTAGTCAAGTTTTGACTAAATATTTTAACATCGAGGGGGAATCGAAACGAGGGTCGTGGTGTATGTGCGTGCGTGCGTGCGTGCGTGCGTGCGTGTGTGTGTGTGTGTGTGTGTGTGTGTGTGTGTGTAGAGCGATTCAGACTAAACTACTGGACCGATCTTTATGAAATTTGACATGAGAGTTCCTGGGTATGAAATCCCCGAACGTGTTTTTCATTCCGGCTTTTCGTGAAAGTTGAGGCGGCACTGTCACGCCCTCATTTTTCAACCAAATTGGTTGAAATTTTGGTCAAGTATTCTTCGACGAAGCCCGGGGTTCGGTATTGCATTTCAGCTTGGTGGCTTAAAAATTAATTAATGACTTTGGTCATTAAAAATCTCAAAATTGTAAAAAAAAATAAAAATTTATAAAACGATCCAAATTTACGTTTATCTTATTCTCCATCATTTGCTGATTCCAAAAACATATAAATATGTTATATTCGGATTAAAAACAAGCTCTGAACATTAAATATATAAAAATTATTATCAAAATTAAATTGTCCAAATCAATTTAAAAACACTTTCATCTTATTCCTTGTCGGTTTCTGATTCCAAAAACATATAGATATGATATGTTTGGATTAAAAACACGCTCAGAAAGTTAAAACAAAGAGAGGTACAGAAAAGCGTGCTATCCTTCTTAGCGCAACTACTACCCCGCTCTTCTTGTCAATTTCACTGCCTTTGCCATGAGCGGTGGCCTGACGATGCTACGAGTAAAATGGCATTGCGTTCAGTTTCATTCTGTGAGTTCGACAGCTACTTGACTAAATATTGTATTTTCGCCTTACGCGACTTGTATTTCATTCAGTTTGTTTGGGTAGTTGCTATTGACTTTGAAACTGACACGCTGGCTAAAAAGCTGCAACATTGTGTCTTTCAAAGTCAAACTGTCGTTTAACTACCGACCAGTATTTATTTTTACTGCCCAGTAATTATTTATTTTCTCCCGGTATTCATGTGTGTCTAGCGGAAGGTCAGCAGCTACCAGTTGGTTATTTTTAAAATTGAAGATTCCCGATGCTTGCTCTTCTCTGCGCACGCGTTACCGGCGTTTTCGCCGGCGTGTCAGTTTCAAAGTCAATAGCAACAACCCAAACAAACTGAATGAAATTAACACGGGGAGATTTTTTTTTTTTTTTTTATAAACCTCAGTTGCATGCAGGTGTACATGGTATAGTACCCAGTAAACGCCCACCCCCCAGTTTCGACCAGTGGACTAGTAGACAAGGAAAATAAATAAAGATTATTCAGTCTGCTGTTATTGTTGTTTTTCAATTGTTTCCTTTCCTTAGACATGCTTCGGGGATTGGACAGAAAAAGGTATCTGGAGTGGCTAGAGAATCGCAATACATTTTTGAATGAGAGAACAAAGAAGAAACGAAAGCTTCATCTTTGGTTTAAACATAAGTTTATTTCAACAAATGTTACAATCATGACATGTATACAAAAGACACAGGTAACAGCAACAAGCTAGAAGCTTATAGTGGTGTTCCTGCATGGATATTTGGGGGTCATGCCAATACGTCCCAGTACCATTGTGTCCCAGTACCATTGCGTCCCAAAACAAGAAGAGCAAACGCTCGATCGAGTCACTTTCGCAGTTCTGAATATTATATGAGGCATCAGATGGACAGGAAGAAATTGCTATTCACAACACAATGCATACCTGAAGCATACCTGTGACCTTGAAAAAGGTCAAAGGTCACCAAAGCAGACGTCAAAGTGTAGAGGTCACTGGGAGTCACGTTCACATAAAATTTGAGCCCGGTCACTTTTATAGTTTCCGAGAAAAGCCCAACGTTAAGTTGTGTGTTGCCGAACAGAAAAGGCTAGTTATCTCCCTTGTTTTTCTGATAACGTTCGTAAAAGGCTACAGATGTAAATACTTTGATGTAAAGAATAATCCTACAAAGTTTCAATCACATCCGATGAACTTTGTCAAAGATATAAAATGTCTAATTTTTCCTTTGACGCTGACCTGTGACCTTGAAAAAGGTCAAAGGTCAACGAAACCATCGTTAAAGTGTAGAGGTCATTGGAGGTCACGACTAAACAAAATATGAGCCCGATCGCTTTGATAGTTTCCGAGAAAAGTCCAACGTTAAGGTGGTGTCTACGGACGGCCGGCCGGCCGGCCGGACAGACTAACACTGACCGATTACATAGAGTCACATTTTCTCAAGTGACTCAAAAATGCCGTCTCATTGCGTCCCATTAAGCAATCCCATTGGGTCCCAATACCATTGGGTCCCAATACCATTGGGTCCCAATACCATTGGGTCCCAGTGCCATTGCGTCCCGTACCATTGCGTCCCAACAAAATTGCGTGTCGATAGGTCCCAAGAAAATTGCATCTCGATACGTCCCATAAAGGAATCCCATTACGTCCCCGTACCATTACGTCCCAACACAATTGTTACTTGAGCAATGCTTGAACGCTGCGGTGGGCAGTGTGTGTGTGGGGGGGTGAATGGGGAGGTGAGGTGGGCACAGTGAGGTGTGGGCCGCGGAAGGGGGGATGGGGTACGTGATCATCGTGGTCAGACTAGGGGAGAGAAGGGATGGGTGGGTGTGAACAGTGATTAAGAATGGAGAAGAGATAAATAAATAAATAAATAAATAGACATACACACAATATGTTAAACACATTGATTTATGAGATATTTCGTTGGTCAGACAATTTTTAATTCATTATATTTTATAATCTGATGAAAGATGACAGGTCCCTTTTTTAAGCAAGACTTTTAATTCAAGAGTCAAAATTTATTTAGATTTTAAGTGACACGTAGAAGATAACATATTGTAACAAGTATTATGACCCATTTTGTCCTCCGTGATTTTTCATAAAGAAGAAATGTACTGTCTGATTGTGCAGTTTCCAATAATTATTCTGTGTTTGTCAATTATTGTTCTCCGGTCACACAGAGAGACAGAGAGACAGAGAGAGAGAGAGAGAGAGAGAGAGAGAGAGAGAGAGAAAGAGAAAGAGAAAGAGAGAGAGACAAGACAAGACAAAGACAAATTCTATATTAACGAGGGTAATGGCATAAGCAAACAGGTGGTTTTTTTACATCCAGCCCTCGCCCATGGGAGGGTTTAATCTAATGACAATACGTTTAAAAAATGTTAGAATATGAATCAAAGAAGTAATAACAAGCAAACAACCGAACAAACAAACGATTAACAGACTAAACAAACAAACAAAAACATACATACAAACGAACATAACATAAGAGAGAGAGAGAGAGAGAGAGAGAGAGAGAGAGAGAGAGAGAGAGAGAGAGAGAGAGAGAGAACTCAGAACTTTATTACATAAGGATAAAGGTTTTAGGCTTAGCCTAATCTTCCAACCTGTCCTTGGAACATATACAGAGAATAATTGTAAACAAAAGCAAAGACTGCGCACATACCTCATCAAAGTATTAAACTAATAAAACATCAAAATAATGGTCGAGTATAAACATAAAAAATATTGGACTCACAAAGTCATATAAAACAAAACCAGACACAAACAGACGTAAATGTTTTTTTGAATTTTTAAAAAAAAATACAGCAATATATTGCCGAACAGGGCCATATACAGGCAGCTAAAGTTTCAAGAAAAAGGGGGAGGGGGACGAGGGATTACACATTCAGATTAACTACATATACAATATTTAAAAAACAAACAAACACTTAAGAGCATTGCATACATTATCCAAGTACACAATGGAAACTAAACATCAGGGGCAGTTTATAGTGTGATCAAATGTGTGTGCAACTGCCTTTTAAAGGCCTTTAAGGATGCGGATCGTTTGATTTCTATTGGCAAAGAATTCCACAGAGATGATCCTGAAAAAGCTAAGCTGGATTTATAAAGATCTATACCAGGAATTGGAGGAAGTAAATTTTGAGACCCATACCTCTTCGTAACATGTGTAAAATAGGATTGCACATAACTGGGCACATCACCATGAACTAATTTATACATAAAGACAGCCTTATTGTATGCAAGGTGGGTTTTTAGGGGAAGGAAATTAAGGCTGTTTAACTTCATTTCTGTAGACATGTGCGATTCATACAGGATAAGTTTTGCACCACGACGGCACAGAGAATTGAGTTTCAATAAATGAACATCACTGCAGCCATCCCACAATGTCGAAGCAAAATTAATATGAGGCATTATATGAGCATGAACGAACATTTGTAATGTTTCAGACTTCGCATAATGTTTGGGTTTTGACAACAAATACAAATTCCTTGATAACACTTTGCAGAGGTTGCTTTAATATGTGTGTTAGCCATTTCATTTCTTCATCGACAGTTACACCTAGTATGCGATGTTCTTTAACTTGCTGTATTTGAGTTGTACCTAAGGACAGTTGTAATTTAAGAGGACTTATCTGATGCTTGTGTCTTGTGGTAATAACAATGCTTTTAGAGAGAGAGAGAGAGAGAGAGAGAGAGAGAGAGAGAGAGAGAGAGAGAGAGAGAGAGAGAGAGAGAGAGAGAGAGAGAGAGAGACTCAGACTCAGACTCAGACTCAGAACTTTATTACAAAAGGATAAAGGTTTTAGGCAAAGCCTATTCTTCCAACCTGTCCTTTATACAACACGTAAAGACAGACGCACGTACAAAATATAGATTGAATCATATAAAATACAGAAATACATTGTATGGAATGCACACAATGTGCATTTAAGGAAAATAAACAAAAAAAAACAAAATGACTGACAAAGAGTAAAACAAAACAAAAGTAAGGCCTGATGGCGATTCGAACTCGACGCAATCGCGCATCAGGCGAATTCGATAACCGTTTGGCTATGGAATCAGACACCAAATTCTCGCCACTGCAATGCATTAAACAAGACACAAGCACGCTTTCGCAACACGCCGTTATGATCGAGCATCGGTTGAAATCTTTCGCGAGCAGAAGCTCGTATTTGACCGCAATGCATCGGTGCTTAAATGACACCAATGTGTGTCCATGAGGGACATAAATCTACGAACAATATTTGAACAAGATTTATTCGAACTTGACGGTTTTAATGGACAGTGTTGGTGAAGTTACTGACAGGTAGCGACTTTACAGGAGGGGGATGGGTCCTCTAACTTTACAGCTTGGAGACAACCCGGTAAGGACTTACCGGTGTTTCATAAATAACACTTAGCAGCCTTGGCGGACTTATTGAGTTTTACAGACCAGTATATGAGTTGCAGCTTTTTCAAGAATAAATCTTCTTCAAATATTGTTTGAAGAGAGGAGCAAGCATGAGGAATCTCCTATACTAAAAATAACCAATTCTGGTAGCTGCCGACCTTCCGCCAGACACACATAAATACCGGGGGAAAATTAATAATTACTGGGCAGTAAAAATAAATACCGGGCGGTAGTTAAACGACAGTTTTACTTTAAAGGACACAATGTTGCAGCTTTTTCAAGAATACGAGCCCTGATCGATCCCCTGATAACAAAACCAAAATACGGACGATCCAACCCCTGATGTCAAAACCAAAAAATCGACCCGAGGAAAACAAATTATATTCAACCAACAAATAGTAAATAAACATGCAGAATAATGGATAGGGTTAGGGTGGTTGTAGTGGTTAGGGTGGTTGTAGTGGTTAGGGTGGTTGTAGTGGTTAGGGTGGTTGTAGTGGTTAGGGTGGTTGTAGTGGTTGTGGTGGTTGTAGTGGTTAGGGTGGTTGTAGTGGTGGTTAGGGTTAGGGTGGTTGTAGTGGTTGTGGTGGTTGTAGTGGTTAGGGTGGTTGTAGTGGTTGTGGTGGTTGTAGTGGTTAGGGTGGTTGTAGTGGTGGTATTGGTTAGGGTTAGGGTGGTTGTAGTGGTGGTATTGGTTAGGGTTAGGGTGGTTGTAGTGGTGGTATTGGTTAGGGTGGTTGTAGTGGTGGTTAGGGTTAGGGTGGTTGTAGTGGTGGTATTGGTTAGGGTGGTTGTAGTGGTGGTTAGGGTTAGGGTTAGGGTGGTTGTAGTGGTGGTATTGGTTAGGGTTAGGGTGGTTGTAGTGGTGGTATTGGTTAGGGTTAGGGTTAGGGTTAGGGTGGGGTTGGTGGTGGTGGCTGCAACTCACGCGTGGCTACCCCTGAGATCAGGGTTAGGGTTAGGGTGGGGGTGGTGGTGGTGGCTACCCCTGAGATCATCCACGTTGAAGGAACCCTCATTAGGTTCGTCTGACGTCACAGCGTCCTTGTTGTGTGATGCCCAGTTCCCCTCACCCCGCGAACCCTCGTCAGCAGTACGAGACGACGACTTCCTGTGGGTTCCAGTCCCTGGGGGATCACCTTCATTGGGATTATTGGACCCCACGTTTCTCTCAACTCCTATGACGGAAGAATCACCCTCATTTCGGGAAGCCCAATTTCTCAGAGAACGTGACACGCCGTCCTTGTCGTAGTTAGGTCCGCAGGAGGTCCTGTAGTTCTCTGGTCGGAGCAACTGCAGGATGTAGTCTGGGGCGCCCACTGCAAGACGAAATACAATGGTGGGTGGTGTTAGCGGTGGGTGAGTGGTGTTAGCGCATAACTCACTGACGTACATGCCCTGCTAACCCTAACTAACCATAACCCTAACCCTAACCCTATGCCACTGCAAGACATGCCTTGCTAACCATAACCCTAACCCTATGCCACCGCAAGACATGCCTTGTTAACCATAACTCTTACACTAACACTATACCACTGCAAGACATGCCTCGCTAACCCTAACTCTTACACTAACACTGTGCCATTGCAAGACATGCCTGGCTAACCCTAACTCTTACACTAACCATAACCCACTGCAAGACATGCCTCGCTAACCCTAACTCTTACACTAACACTGTGCCACTGCAAGACATGCCTGGCTAACCCTACCTCTTACACTAACCATAACCCACTGCAAGACATGCCTCGCTAACCCTAACTCTTACACTAACACTGTGCCACTGCAAGACATGCCTGGCTAACCCTACCTCTTACATTAACCACTGATAACCCACTGCAAGACATGTGTTACTAACCCTTACTCTTACACTAACACTAACCCTATCCCACTTACACTAACCCTAACCCTAACCCACTGCAAGACATGCCTTGCTAACCCTTACACTAACCCACTGCAAGACATGCCTTGCTAACCCTAACTCTTACACTAACACTAACCCACTGCAAGACATGTGTTGCGAACCCTAAAGCTTACACTCACACGAACACTAACCTGACCAATTCAAGACGTGCATTGCTAACTCCTACACTAACACTAACCCACTGCAACTGAGACATTGCTAACCCTAACTTTCACACCAACATTAACCCTTAGCCATAGAGGCTTTTGACGTAATTAGTTACACTGCGCGGCCTGATCAAGACTGATGTTGTCGTAATTGGTTATAGTGCGCGGCCTGATCAAGACTGATGTTGTCGTAATTAGTTATAGTGCGCGGCCTGATCAAGACTGATGTTGTCGTAATTAGTTACACTGCGCGGCCTGATCAAGACTGATGTTGTCGTAATTAGTTATAGTGCGCGGCCTGATCAAGACTGATGTTGTCGTAATTAGTTATAGTGCGCGGCCTGATCAAGACTGATGTTGACGTAATTAGTTACACTGCGCGGCCTGATCAAGACTGATGTTGACGTCATTAGTTACACTGCGCGGCCTGATCAAGACTGATGTTGACGTCATTAGTTACACTGCGCGGCCTGATCAAGACTGATGTTGACGTCATTAGTTACACTGCGCGGCCTGATCAAGACTGATGTTGACGTCATTAGTTACACTGCGCGTCCTGATCAAGACTGATGTTGACGTCATTAGTTACACTGCGCGGCCTGATCAAGACTGATGTTGACGTCATTAGTTACACTGCGCGGCCTGATCAAGACTGATGTTGACGTCATTAGTTACACTGCGCGGCCTGATCAAGACTGATGTTGACGTCATTAGTTACACTGCGCGGCCTGATCAAGACTGATGTTGACGTCATTAGTTACACTGCGCGGCCTGATCAAGACTGATGTTGACGTCATTAGTTACACTGCGCGGCCTGATCAAGACTGATGTTGACGTCATTAGTTACACTGCGCGGCCTGATCAAGACTGATGTTGACGTCATTAGTTACACTGCGCGGCCTGATCAAGACTGATGTTGACCTCATTAGTTACACTGCGCGGCCTGATCAAGACTGATGTTGACGTCATTAGTTACACTGCGCGGCCTGATCAAGACTGATGTTGACGTCATTAGTTACACTGCGCGGCCTGATCAAGACTGATGTTGACGTCATTAGTTACACTGCGCGGCCTGATCAAGACTGATGTTGACGTCATTAGTTACACTGCGCGGCCTGATCAAGACTGATGTTGACGTAGTTAGTTACACTGCGCGGCCTGATCAAGACTGATGTTGACGTAATTAGTTACACTGCGCGGCCTGATCAAGACTGATGTTGACGTAATTAGTTACACTGCGCGGCCTGATCAAGACTGATGTTGACGTAATTAGTTACACTGCGCGGCCTGATCAAGACTGATGTTGTCCTGCCCGTACAATGATGAAAACAAATTCGTAAAATAATTGCAGTATTCGACTACTTGCAATAATTAAGGTCAGTAAAACTTAGTATTTCAAATGAATAGATGCCTTGATGCATGACTTAAAGCCAAAGGGGCTCCGTGCACCGGGAATTTACAAGCACAGTATCTTTAAGTCTAAATATGTTAAGTCTCAATACGTTAAATTTAAATACGTTAAGTCTTATAAGTTACGTCTAAATACGTTCAGTCTAGGTCTCAATACGTTAAGTCTAAATACGGGTTAGTCTAAATACGTTTAGTCTAAATCTCAATATGTTAGGTCTCAATACGTTTAGTCAAAATACGTTCAGTCTAAGTCTCAATATGTTAGGTCTCAATACGTTTAGTCTAAATACGTTCCGTCTGAGTCTCAATATGTTAGGTCTCAATACGTTAAGTATAAATACGTTCCGTCTAAGTCTCAATAGGGAGGTTTAGATATTGCGTTACGTACCCCGACCTCACCTATCCCTATCGAGATAAGTCACGCAGAGGAAAGTTGTAAAAACTGCTCGTTAGATACCACGTCACCTATCAAAGTAGGACAAAACTCCAAAACTCGTGCTTTAAAAAATCGTGGACAGCGCGCTAAAGTCCGCAACAATACCCAGTGTTGAAACTGCTGCTGTCATTGTGTCGGTGTCGCTGTGTGCTGCACGTGGAAGTTATGTTCCACTGACCCAGATCATACCGAGTGTTAACCAGCAGGTAAAGTCTATGATTTTTAATTTTTTTTAAAGGAAACAGAAAAGAAAAGTAGGGCAATCGAACTTCGAGCGTTGGTTTGTGTTCGTTCTGTGTCACTGGCCACCACGCTTTCACCCCCGCTTATAAGGGTGTGTGTTAGGGTGTAAGTGGGCGTCGTTGTGTTTCTGTCATACATTGCATGTGTGTATATGTATGTGTGTGTGTGTGTGTTTGTATGTATGTCTGCTTGTCTGTCTGTCTGTCTGTCTGTCTGTGTAAATGGGCGACGCCATGTGTGTGCGTGTGTGTGTGTGTGGGTGTGGGTGTGGGTGTCAGTGTGGGTGTCAGTGTGCGTGTCAGTGTGCGTGTCAGTGTGCGTGCGTACGCGCATGCCTTTATGTGTGTACCCAAACCTAGCCTTCAATTCCGATGAATTGGACGGAACATTACTTTATGGTCGTTTACAAAATCTAAGAAACAAAACATTCTTGCTTGGCAGTTTTACTAACCAAAACTAAACAACACCCCCCCCCCCCGCCACACACACATGATACACGTGTGCATTGGGTTACCAAGCAGACTTGATCTGTTCCTGGGAAAAGGTTACTGTTATGCTGAATTTTCAGTCTTTTTGAACATACGATTCCTGGGAGTATTTTGGTCGAGATGACATTTCTAAATTTAGCTAGGGTCGTCCTTGCGTGCTTCATGGTTTGCTGTGATATCGCAGAGCCGTTGGAACGGGTCACCCGATTTATTTAATTTTAGTCAAGCAACCACACAACTAAAAAATGTGGTTTATGCGCCAGGATATGATATGATATGATATGATATGATATGATATGTTGACAGACTGGTACTTAGGCTGTTCAGCCTTTGTCTGATCTTTTGATCAGTTACTATCCCAGCCTAACTTTGAGCTAGGTAACCTAGATATAGGAAAATGCTGGAAGAGGAGGTCTCATACTTTATTTTAATGGTTCATATAAGATTTTAAAGTAATATGAGATACGTTGCCTTCACGTATAAAAACTGTTTTATACGTGATCACGCCCGTATCAGAAGCACGCACAGCGATCGACAGTGGGAATACCCGCAGTGATAGGGGTGTAGTATGCACGTAACGTGGTATCTAACGCTCAGAAGTTGTCAAAAAGAAGGTCACAGTGTTCACGTATTATCGAGACACCGACACATTTGCACTTTTCCATTATTTTTTCTACCGTAGGGATTGAATTCATTCCACTGAACAGATTTAACTACAAAATACATTTGAACGAGCGGTATTTTGCTTTCTGTGTCTGCTTTTCGAAGTGAATCGAGGCGAGCACACTGAATAGGCCCACAGAAGGATACGCGACGTAAGTCTCAGCGCCTTGTCGTTCGTGGGGTCATGCTCTTGACACATCGGCGACTACGATGTATACAAACCAGAACTTATGAAATATGGACTGAAGCGTGAAGGAAAAATTCCAGAAAATATTGAGCATCCTTACATCCTTCTCGGATGGTTGGACTTGATAAAATCTGACATACGTTGCGCTGACGGACGTATGAAGGGTTTGCTACGTGAACACGTACCTAATCACCACACGCAGCGCGGCGACCCGCATGTGAGATAGGTGTCCTGGTAGGTGACGTAGCTGATAGGGACGCAGTTTCTAACCCTCCCTAATATATACCGGCATGGTTGGCCTAGTGGTAAGGCGTCCGCCCCGTGATCGGGAGGTCGTGGGTTCGAACCCCGGCCGGGTCATACCTAAGACTTTAAAATTGGCAATCTAGTGGCTGCTCCGCCTGGCGTCTAGCATTATGGGGTAAGTGCTAGGACTGGTTGGTCCGGTGTCAGAATAATGTGACTGGGTGAGACATGAAGCCTGTGCTGCGACTTCTGTCTTGTGTGTGGTGCACGTTATATGTTGTAGCCAAGTGGCGTACCCCGTCTCTTTGTGTGTGTTATCTCCTGCCCGACCCAGTTGCCTCCCCTGTCTATAGCTATTCCCTCTGTGTGTGTGTGTGCTAGTTACATTGGGTTTACCTTTAAATATTGCCCTTTGTGCTAGGAAGTCCCTAACTTAAAATGGAGAGAAGCAGCAGAGTAACCTCTAACCATCAGTGCCTAATGAGTGACTAAATAATACCTGGTTGTCTTTGTGCACTGTACTTTATTGTTGTAAACTGATCGAAGAAGTGTGTTTACTATCGTAGGGTAGACTCTTGACCGGATTCATTTCTAATCTAGGTGGTAAGATCCCATAACTTTCTCGGCTCCTTTTAGCTACTATTATGTATCAGCTTTGACACTGCTTGTAATCTAATGAGCCTTATTCGGTGTGCACTGCAAACAGGGCCCTCTTCACCCTTTAGCTAGTATTATGTATCAGCTTTGACACTGCTTGTAATCTAATGAGCCTTATCCGGTGTGTGATGCAGACAGGGCCCTCTTCTCCCTTTAGCTAGTGTAACTGCTCGTAATATTTCCGGTGTGTGACACAGGGCTCTCTTTATCTTTAACTATCCCTTTCATTGGGCAGGCATTTTAAGTAGAACACCCCCCGTTGGCTTACACAGGGTTGCCTTCCTATTGGCCTATCGCAACAGGGAATCGGAAGTGACCACTGTCGTTAAAAGAGCGAGGCTAGAGTAGAACAGGCAATGCGATTTGTGATAGTGAGCTGTGCGGTGCTCCTATTGGGTTGTCGTGAACCGGTCTAGCGTGTAGTTTGGCGCGACGTTTGTAATCGGTCGACTTGTGGTTTTGAATTCGTGCTCTTGTGTTTCGCGACTAGCGTCAGCAGCAGTTTTGTGTTTCTTTTACGTGTGCTCACTGAGGAGAATCTGTAAGTAACTAAATGCTTTATTCATTCCTTGTGCTTTATTCTTATGTTTCATTTGATGCTATGATGTTTGCATATGTACATTTTGCCGTTGATTTGGTCCCGGGCGATGTCCAAACGGTCTCGCGTCATTTTGATCTATCAGAGAGATGTGTTTTCTAGATCAGTTTCTAATTACTTTCATGATTTGACGCTGAAATTGAGCGTTAATAACTTTTAATATTTGATGACCAGTTATTCTAAAGTTGTTTTAGAGTCTTGTGAATTAAAGACTCGTAAGAATCAAGTAAGGCAGACTCGTTCTCATACGTTTTGTTTCGCTGAGAAAAGCCTGTCTCGCAATATTTTATGTCGAGAAGACACATGTGTATCGTTGCGATTTTTTCCCCATTTCATCACATTATTTCTGGAGATCAGTAAAGTCTGAGCAGTAGTCGGTTAAAAGCCCAAAGTTAAGCCCTCAGTGCAATTGGCCCGTAAAGCTACCTATTTACGATTTAGGCGCAGAAACCCCTACAATTGATGAACGGGAATTATGGTTGACACATATATTTTGGGTAATGAACTCGTATCATGAGTTTGATGAATTCAGGCATGAGAATGATAGAGATCTTCTGAGTTAAGATCTCAGACAATAGGAAGGTACTGTCTACAGGCGGATGCACATTTTTAACTATTAATTCCCATGTTGCACTTTAAAGGCGGTTGCCTGCAGAAGAACTTTGCGACTAATAAAAACCTAACATTTTGTGCAGTCGCTTAGGTGCACAACAGACTTTTAATCTAAAGCGATATGATTTAGTCGCGCTTTCCTGTAAAGTACTAGACTGTTGTCGCTTCATTTTGAAGCATGGGAGCGCGCGCGCTTACCCCATGCCTGAGTTATCTTTCTTATTCTTGTCTTTTTTTTTTTTTTTTTTTTTTCCTTCTTTAGGAGATCAGACATTGTTAATCACACATGTGCGTGCGTTTTTTTTTTTTACACCCCCGGTATAGGGGTGTGTATAGGATTCGCTCCATGTGTTTGTTTGTTTGTGTTCGCATATAGATCTCAAGAATGAACGGACCGATCGTCACCAAACTTGGTGAACAGGTTCTATACATTCCTGAGACGGTCCTTACAAAAATTGGAACCAGTCAAACACACGGTTAGGGAGTTATTGGTGGATTAAAATTATACAAGGACTTATAGAGGCACATCTTCATGGTCAAAGGGAAATAACCATTCTCACTCAGTCACTGCCACCAACTGAGAAGGTTATTTCCCTTTGACGGGGGTGTTTTTGCTACCTCGTAGGAATTTCTTGTTTTTTTTATATCGGAAGTTTTTTATTTTTTTTATTTTTTTTTATTATCATTTTAATTCTTATTACGTTATTACGTTTTCCTTCAGTCTCACTCTTTCTCTCAGCTTCGCACTCAATGGACAGTAAACAGATCATGGACAATTTATTTTTATTTTATTTTATTTACATTTACCCTCTCTCTCTCTCTCTCTCTCTCTCTCTCTCTCTCTCTCTCTCTCTCTCTCTCTCTCTCTCTCTCTCTCGCTCTCTCTCTCTCTCTTTCTCACACTTGTCCACACAACATCTCTCTCTCTCTCTCTCTCTCTCTCTCTCTCTCTCTCTCTCTCTCTCTCACTCACTCCCTAGTCTGTCTTTCTCTGCATCCACTTTCTTTCTCTTCGACTTGTCTGTTTTTTTCTGAATTTTGTTCTTCGGATTCTTCTGTCTTCTTCTTTGTTCTTCTTTTTTGCTCTCTCTCTCTCTCTCTCTCTCTCTCTCACTCTCTCTCTCTCTCTCTCACTCTCTCTCTCTCTCTCCCCTCTCTCTCTCTCTCTCTCTCTCTCTCTCTCTCTCTCTCCTCTCCCCCATACTCTGTCGGTCTCTCTCTCCCACAGTCTGCCAATCTCTCTCTCTCTCTCTCTCTCTCTCTCTCTCTCTCTCTCTCTCTCTTTCTCTCTCTCTCTCACTGTCTCCTCTCGTTCTATCTTCTCTCTCTCCACCTATTTTTTTTTTTATACATTTTGTCCTATATTTTCTTCCGTCATCATTTCTCCTTTTGTTACCTAACGTTTCTTTATTTCAATTTCACAGATAGCAACATATATGCGAGTCACAAGTCAATTATTTTTCTTAAACTTAACTTTTTTCAAAAATACATCCGATCTCTAAAGGGGTACCGTATCTATAAATACCTATGCACATTTTTGCAATCAAGATTAGCAAATTGACATAGTTTGCTTCAGCGGATGAAATATAATTCCTTTTAACTAGGCCAAATAGGGCATCCCGCACATCAACGTGAATTCTTTTTGAACAAGCGGTGAAGAAGGCTTCTTCAACAAGATTCCACACTTTGCTTATTTTTCTACAATAATAAAAGAAATGTTCGATATAATCTGTCTCTTCTGTACAATATGTACAACTAATACTCTCAGCAATGCCCATTTTATACAATATAATGTTCGTTGGATAAATGTTATGAGTTATTTTCCAGTGTAGCAGTCTCAATCTTACTTCTTTTGATGCGTTGCTTGCTATCTGCCAAATGTCCTTGTTTATTTCAATTCCCATCTTTCTTTTCCAGAAACTGACTGCAATAGTCTCAGTTTGATAAGCGTCTACCATTAATTTACGAAACTGCCTGGGTTTAAATGTACTTATTTTTTGATAATCCATTACCTTCATAGCTTGTATTCCATTATCATTCATCTTCAAAAAAAAGGATGCTATTGCTGTGCGAATTGCCCCATATTCAAATAGTCTTGTTGGTTTATGCCCAACTCTTTCACAAATCCTGTGAAATGGTAAAAACATATTATTCTCGTATAAATCCTTCACATAGCATATATCAGATGTAACCCAATCACGTAGAAACATTGTCTTGCCACGATAAGCAATTAGAGAGTTATTCCATAGGCATAAATTCTCCAGCTGGGTAATTTTTTGCACGCATGGTAATATCTTTTCATGGTTGTCAAGCCAACATTCTAAAACGCTTTTCCAGAACTTGTTTGTAATCAACCCCAACCCTTTAAATAAGGCTGGTTTGACGTTTGCTTGAAAGCAGCATAGATTTTTTCCGAGTTTGGAGAACATACTGAGTGGAATACTTTTCCAAGCTTCTTCGTTTGGTTGCAGTAATTTCGAGAACCTTCCAAGTACAAAGGATTTTTGAAAGTCACCCAAATCAATCATATTTAGGCCACCTTTACTTGTTTCCTGGCACATAACTTTTCGTTTTACCTTTTCATAGGCTTTTGTGTTTGAAAATCTTTTTTTCCAAATGAATCTGAAAAACATTGAGTTCAGTTTACATATGATCTTTTCGGGTATAATCAAAGCTTGCAAAGCATGTGTTAATTAAGGGATCAAAAGTGATTTTACAAGGCAAATCTTTCCCATTATACTGCAGTTTCTCTTAGACCACTTAATCATTGTGCTCTGAATATGATTGATTTTTTCTGTCCAGTTTTCTTCGATTTCCGAGGCTTCTAAATTATTACAATTGTAATAATTGTAATAATTTAGTAATAATTTCTTATTCTTGTCGTTATTATTCAACTCGATGAAGATGTGTCTTCATGGCGATGAACATACTTAATAATAACAATTATTTTGCAGTTGCGGTTCATGCAGTTGGTTAATTTATGTAAAGCATTTTTCTATGCAAGGCTTAGGCCTAGGGGAAGATGTTGGTTACTTCCCTTGACATTAGCTGTTGTGGAGTTGTTTAACTCACTGTGGATTCTCTTTCAGAGAATGCTGTGTCTGCAGGATTTTGTCTGAATTGTTACTTGTCTATATTTGTCATGATTATTTTGACAAATGATACATTCATTGGTTTATGCTTTGTATTATGTCATGTGTGACTTAGAAGGCATGTTGTTTATAATTGTATTTTTTTTTCTTTTTAGTGCCTTCTTCTTTACACTGCTTTCTGGATTACATTGTTTCTGGTTGCTACCAGAATAATATTGCCTTTTTAATTATACTGCTTTCTGGTTGCTACTAGAATAATATTGCCTTTTTAATTATACTGCTTTCTGGTTTGCACCAGAAATACATATTGTTTCTGGTTTTACACTAAATACATATTTTCTGGTTCTGTTATTGTTTCTAGCTGATTCTGGTACTGGTAGATATCAGAATTCATAATTGGTATTTCTGGTTATATGTAAGCATTGCTATTTCCTATATTAGAGTTCTGTTATTGTTTCTAATTTATAACTTATAGCATTGTTTCTAGTTGCTACCAAATTTAGCTAAACTGTTTTGGAATATTTATGATTTAGATAAGCTACCTGAGTGGTTATTCTTAGTTACATTTTCCTTAAATAAAAGATTAGTTAAGATAAGTTAAAGCAACCTCTGTCTTCGGTGTCTTAATTGTATGCTCCTCTGCCTGTGCTATATATCCTTGTCCTTACACCCGACCTTCCCTCAATGTCAAAGCAGCACCGCCCTGATAATTATGGCCCTTCGTGGTCGGCTGGGCGTCAAGAAAACAAACAAACAAAGTCTCAATATGTTAGGTCTCACTGATACGTTTAGTCTAAATACGTTCAGTCTAAGTCTCAATATGTTAGGTCTCAATACGTTTAGTCTAAATACGTTCAGTCTAAGTCTCAATATATTAGGTTTCAATACGTTTAGTCTAAATACGTTCAGTCTAAGCTCGAACTGCTGTCTTGTCCCGTCATTAAGTCTAAATACGTTCAGTCTAACTTAATCAAGTGGAAATACGTAACGGCTTGAACTGCTGTCTTGTCCCGTCATTAAGTCTAAATACGTTCAGTCTAATTTAATCAAGTGGAAATACGTAACGGCTTGAACTGCTGTCTTGTCCCTCCAGCTCATAAGGTACAGGAACAGGGAAGATTCTGAAGATCAAACAATTGCTTCATGTCGTCATGCTCACCACACACTTCCAAGAATAGTACCTGCTATTCAGACTTGGTCGTGTGACAGACGTTTTCTTCAACACGAGATTACGTTGATTGTCTTAGGGTTAGTGGAAGAAAACTCTGTCACACGACCAAGTCTGAATAGCATTTATGTCTCACAGCTTCAACAGAGGAGAGAACAAACACGTTTTGCGTACTCAAGCTTGACAAACCTAAACACAGGAGCAACCATTGTGGAGAGATCTACTTTTTGACGGAAGTGACCGAACCACTATCAATGATAACTCGGTATGTGAGAATGACGTCACAGTCATCGTCACAGTCTGTATCTTTTGAAGCATCGCATTCTTCATGACGTCTTTCTGTGTCTGCATGCGCGAAATGTTTGTTCTTTTCGGGATCTTTGTCACCTTTGTTCACAACTCTGTCCTTCTAGATTCAGACCAACAGGCCTCGTGAGCGAGCCACTTTCCAAGGGCAGCTAAATTCGCGTATGGAAACAGCACTGTCGTCTGGGATGGCGTTTTCAGTGTTCTCAGCGTTGAAGAATTTGTAAGGAGAACAAGTCGCGCAAGGCGAAAATACAACATTTAGTCAAGTCGCTGTCGAACTCACAGAATGAAACTGAACGCAACGCAAGGCAGCAAGACCGTATACTCGTAGCATCGTCAGTCCACCGCGCACGGCAAAGGCAGTGAAATTGACAGGAAGAGCGGGGTAGTACTTGCGCTGAGAAGGATAGCACGCTTTTCTGTACCTCTCTTTGTTTTAACTTTCTGAGCGTGTTTTTAATCCAAACATATCATATCTATATGTTTTTGGAATCAGGAATCGACAAGGAATAAGATGAAAGTGTTTTTAAATTGATTTGAAAAATTTAATTTTGATAATAATTTTTATATATTTAATTTTCAGAGCTTGTTTTTAATCCGAATATAACATATTTATATGTTTTTGGAATCAGCAAATGATGGAGAATAAGATGAACGTAAATTTGGATCGTTTTAGAAAAAAATAATTTTTTTTACAATTTTCAGATTTTTAATGACCAAAGTCATTAATTAATTTTTAAGCCACCAAGCTGAAATGCAATACCGAAGTCCGGGCTTCGTCGAAGGCTACTTGACCAAAATTTCAACCAATTTGGTTGAAAAATGAGAGCGTGACAGTGCCGCCTCAACTTTCACGAAAAGCGGGATATGACGTCATCAAAGACATTTATCAAAAAAAAGGAAAAAAACGTTCGGGGATATCATACCCAGGAACTCTCATGTCAAATTTCATAAAGATCGGTCCAGTAGTTTGGTCTGAATCGCTCTACACGCACGCACGCACGCACGCACGCACACACGCACGCACACACGCACACACATACACCACGACCCTCGTTTCGATTCCCCCTCGATGTTAAAACATTTAGTCAAAACTTGACTAAATGTAAAAAACGATAACAGCAGGAGAAATGAAAGTCGTGTGTGCATTTTGGGGCTTTTCGTAGGAACGATTTCGAGTTTGAATCCGTTCTTGCCATGCTCCAAAGCGTGTAACATACATTCTTGTACACGTTTGCTAAAGTAGTGGCAAAGAAGGAAAGCGTGTGACATACAAGAATATTGCTATTTCATATGTTACGTGGATTTTCATTGGTCAATTTGGCAAAACTGAGCTCAGTGCAAAAGTGATATCGACGACATTTCCGTCGATATCAGTTTTGATATCGACGACCTCTTTATTGCTTCCCCACTTCAAAAACAAAAACACCTAAATCTAAAAACAAACAAATATATATGAAAATGTAATGATTCCAGAATTTAGTTGAGCAAGTGACTAAAGACTTTTTGAAAGAAAAAACATTTTGAAATACTGAAAAGTACAAGAAAAGAGTGAACAAAAAGAAATAATAATCAGAGGGAGGGATATGGAACAGCCAAAACTGAGACAAATACTTTTGTAATTTCTTTACAGTAAGTACAAAATGTCCAGAGAATTAGCAATATATCTAACATTGACTGACTGTGTGATGATATCTTCTGCTATTGGTCTGTTTCGACAGTGATATCAAAATCTCGACCTCCGGTCTCGATTTTGATATCACTGTCTCAACAGACCATAGCAGAAGATATCATCACACAGTCCGTCAATATTGGGTACTATTACATTGTTTTATATGTATCAATCAAGAGTCTTTCACGGGCACATACACAGATTTAATGTCGTAATTATAAGATCAAAGAGTCTGACATCATGTTCATCCAATCAGTATCATCCAATGACAGGCATGCACGATCAAACAGCCTGACATGTTCATCCAATCATTATCATCCAATGACAGGCATGCACAATAAAAGAGTCTCACATCATGTTCATCCAATCAGTATCATCCAATGACAGGCATGCACGATCAAACAGCCTGACATCATGTTCATCCAATCAGTATCATCCAATGGCAAGCATGCACGATCAAAGAGTCTGACCTCATGTTCATCCAATCAATATCATCGAAAAACACGTGGCTCATGACGTCTTCACATCCCGTAACGCCGAGCCGGTAAGGTTCGTCACAAAGCAGTCTGTCACACAGACAGGTAAAGTTCATTAATAGACGATCGTCTATGGACTATAATTTTAATCGACTATCATTTTAATGGACTATTTCTTTCGACGGGCGAACTGGCCTAGTCAATAAGACATCGGCCTCCTGATCGGAAGGTCGTACATTAGTTCAAACCCCGGCCGGCGGCCTATCGGGTCAGGGTGAAGACTTTTCCCATCTCCCAGATGAACTAATGTGCAGACCTGCTAGTGCCTTATCCCCCTTCGTGTGTACACGCAAGCCCAAGACCAACTGCGCACGGAAAAGATCCTGGGATCCATGTCAGAGTTATGTGGGGTTATACAAAAAAGAAAATACCCAGCATACTTCCCCCGAAGGCGGCGTTTGGCTGCCTGAATGGCGGGGTCATACACGTAAAAACCCACTCCTGCAAAAACACGAGTGAACGTGGGAGTTTCAGCCTATGAACGAAGAAGAAAAATAAGATGAGCACATTTTTCATGGACTATCTTTTCATAGACTATCATGGACTACCTCTTCGTGGACTTTCTTTCATGGGTCAGTTTGTGGCCACCTACCTGTGGACTGTCTAGAAAGGGGGAGGGGGGTGTCACCTGTCGTACCGTTGCATGAGGTCCTTGACCTTTTCCGACACGGGCTGCACACACGGGAAGGACAGGTGGCGCCGCCAGTCGATAATCTTGCACTCCACCTCCTTCAGGGTCGCCCCGCGGAACGGCAGCTGACCTGAACACACTTCAAACGTCAATCACATTGTCTTACTGCTCTGACCTGAACACACTTCACACGTCAATGACATTGTCTTACTGCTCTGACCTGAACACACTTCACACGTCATTTACATTGTCTTACTGCTCTGACCTGAACACACTTCACACGTCATTTACATTGTCTTACTGCTCTGATCTGAACACACTTCACACGTCTTTTCCGTGCGCAGTTGGTCTTGGGCTTGCGTGTACACACGAAGGGGGATAAGGCACTAGCAGGTCTGCACATTAGTTCATCTGGGAGATGGGAAAAGTCTTCACCCTGACCCGATAGGCCGCCGGCCGGGGTTTGAAAGTAAAAAGGGTATTGTAGTTGTACATATATTACTTTAGATATTTTTGTTTTTTGTTTTTTTTGTTATCATGGGTTTTATGAATTTTCTTCTCTTATTCTTTTATAATTATTAATTAATGACCTATATGTGCTGATGACCAATTTAATTTCCTTTGTTGGATCAATAAAATGTTATGAGTATGGGTATGAGTACATATTGTCTTACTGCTCTGACCTGAACACACTTCACACGTCATTTACAATGTCTTACTGCACAGACCTGAACACACAACTTGGTTCTGTTATCATCCAACAAAACAGTGGTATTTGACAATGTCTTACTGCACTGACCTGAACACACAACTTGGTTCTGTTATCATCCAACAAAACCGTGGTATTTGACAATGTCTTACTGCACTGACCTGAACACACAACTTGGTTCTGTTATCATCCAACAAAACAGTGGTATTTGACAATGTCTTACTGCACTGACCTGAACACACAACTTGGTTCTGTTATCATCCAACAAAACAGTGGTATTTGACAATGTCTTACTGCACTGACCTGAACACACAACTTGGTTCTGTTATCATCCAACAAAACAGTGGTATTTGACAATGTCTTACTGCACTGACCTGAACACACAACTTGGTTCTGTTATCATCCAACAAAACAGTGGTATTTGACAATGTCTTACTGCACTGACCTGAACACACAACTTGGTTCTGTTATCATCCAACAAAACAGTGGTATTTGACAATGTCTTACTGCACTGACCTGAACACACAACTTGGTTCTGTTATCATCCAACAAAACAGTGGTATTTGACAATGTCTTACTGCACTGACCTGAACACACAACTTGGTTCTGTTATCATCCAACAAAACAGTGGTATTTGACAATGTCTTACTGCACTGACCTGAACACACAACTTGGTTCTGTTATCATCCAACAAAACAGTGGTATTTGACAATGTCTTACTGCACTGACCTGAACACACAACTTGGTTCTGTTATCATCCAACAAAACAGTGGTATTTGACAATGTCTTACTGCACTGACCTGAACACACAACTTGGTTCTGTTATCATCCAACAAAACAGTGGTATTTGACAATGTCTTACTGCACTGACCTGAACACACAACTTGGTTCTGTTATCATCCAACAAAACAGTGGTATTTGACAATGTCTTACTGCACTGACCTGAACACACAACTTGGTTCTGTTATCATCCAACAAAACAGTGGTATTTGACAATGTCTTACTGCACTGACCTGAACAAGTAAGCTAACCAAACAACATACAGTAGAGACAGATACCGTACAACATACAGTAGAGACAGATACCGTACAACATACAGTAAAGACAGATACCGTACAACATACAGTAGAGACACTCACAGTACAACATACAGTAGAGACACTCACCGTACAACATACAGTAGAGACACTCACAGTACAACATACAGTAGAGACACTCACCGTACAACATACAGTAGAGACACCCACCGTACAACATACAGTAGAGACACCCACCGTACAACATACAGTAGAGACACCCACCGTACAACATACAGTAGAGACACTAACAGTACAACATACAGTAGAGACACCCACCGTACAACATACAGTAGAAAAACACTCGCCGTACAACATACAGTAGAGACACTCACCGTACAACATACAGTAGAGACACTCACCGTACAACATACAGTAGAGACACTCACCGTACAACATACAGTAGAGACACACCCACCGTACAACATACAGTAGAAACACACTCGCCGTACAACATACAGTAGAGACACTCACCGTACAACATACAGTAGAGACACCCACCGTACAACATACAGTAGAAACACACTCGCCGTACAACATACAGTAGAGACACTCACCGTACAACATACAGTAGAAACACACTCGCCGTACAACATACAGTAGAGACACTCACCGTACAACATACAGTAGAAACACACTCGCCGTACAACATACGGTAGAGACACCAACCGTACAACATACAGTAGAGACCCTCACCGTACAACATACAGTAGAGACACTCACCGTACAACATACAGTAGAGACACCCACCGTACAACATACAGTAGAAACACACTCGCCGTACAACATACAGTAGAAACACACTCGCCGTACAACATACAGTAGAAACACACTCGCCGTACAACATACAGTAGAAACACACTCACCGTACAACATACAGTAGAGACACTCACCGTACAACATACAGTAGAGACACCCACCGTACAACATACAGTAGAAACACACTCGCCGTACAACATACAGTAGAAACACACTCGCCGTACAACATACAGTAGAAACACACTCGCCGTACAACATACAGTAGAAACACACTCGCCGTACAACATACAGTAGAAACACACTCGCCGTACAACATACAGTAGAAACACTCACCGTACAACATACAGTAGAGACGCCCACCGTACAACATACAGTAGAGACACCCACCGTACAACATACAGTAGAAACACACTCGCCGTACAACATACAGTAGAGACACCCACCGTACAACTTACAGTAGAGACACTCACCGTACAACATACAGTAGAGACACTCACCGTACAACATACAGTAGAGACACACCCACCGTACAACATACAGTAGAAACACACTCGCCGTACAACATACAGTAGAGACACTCACCGTACAACATACAGTAGAGACACCCACCGTACAACATACAGTAGAAACACACTCGCCGTACAACATACAGTAGAAACACACTCGCCGTACAACATACAGTAGAAACACACTCGCCGTACAACATACAGTAGGGACACTCACCGTACAACATACAGTAGAGACACCCACCGTACAACATACAGTAGAAACACAGTCGCCGTACAACATACAGTAGAAACACACTCGCCGTACAACATACAGTAGAAACACACTCGCCGTACAACATACAGTAGAAACACACTCGTCGTACAACATACAGTAGAAACACACTCGCCGTACAACATACAGTAGAGACACTCACCGTACAACATACAGTAGAGACACCCACCGTACAACATACAGTAGAGACACCCACCGTACAACATACAGTAGAAACACACTCGCCGTACAACATACAGTAGAGACACCCACCGTACAACTTACAGTAGAGACACTCACCGTACAACATACAGTAGAGACACTCACCGTACAACATACAGTAGAGACACACCCACCGTACAACATACAGTAGAAACACACTCGCCGTACAACATACAGTAGAGACACTCACCGTACAACATACAGTAGAGACACCCACCGTACAACATACAGTAGAAACACACTCGCCGTACAACATACAGTAGAGACACTCACCGTACAACATACAGTAGAAACACACTCGCCGTACAACATACAGTAGAGACACTCACCGTACAACATACAGTAGAAACACACTCGCCGTACAACATACAGTAGAAACACTCACCGTACAACATACAGTAGAGACACTCACCGTACAACATACAGTAGAGACACCCACCGTACAACATACAGTAGAAACACACTCGCCGTACAACATACAGTAGAGACACTCACCGTACAACATACAGTAGAAACACACTCGCCGTACAACATACAGTAGAGACACTCACCGTACAACATACAGTAGAGACACCCACCGTACAACATACAGTAGAAACACACTCGCCGTACAACATACAGTAGAGACAGACACCGTACAACATACAGTAGAGACACTCACCGTACAACATACAGTAGAGACACCCACCGTACAACATACAGTAGAAACACAGTCGCCGTACAACATACAGTAGAAACACACTCGCCGTACAACATACAGTAGAGACACTCACAGTACAACATACAGTAGAAACACACTCGCCGTACAACATACAGTAGAGACACTCACCGTACAACATACAGTAGAGACACTCACCGTACAACATACAGTAGAAACACACTCGCCGTACAACATACAGTAGAGACAGACACCGTACAACATACAGTAGAGACACTCACCGTACAACATACAGTAGAGACACCCACCGTACAACATACAGTAGAAACACACTCGCCGTACAACATACAGTAGAAACACACTCGCCGTACAACATACAGTAGAAACACACTCGCCGTACAACATACAGTAGAGACACTCACCGTACAACATACAGTAGAGACACCCACCGTTCAACATACAGTAGAAACACACTCGCCGTACAACATACAGTAGAAACACACTCGCCGTACAACATACAGTAGAGACACTCACCGTACAACATACAGTAGAGACACCCACCGTACAACATACAGTAGAGACACCCACCGTACAACATACAGTAGAAACACACTCGCCGTACAACATACAGTAGAGACACCCACCGTACAACTTACAGTAGAGACACTCACCGTACAACATACAGTAGAGACACTCACCGTACAACATACAGTAGAGACACACCCACCGTACAACATACAGTAGAAACACACTCGCCGTACAACATACAGTAGAAACACACTCGCCGTACAACATACAGTAGAGACACTCACAGTACAACATACAGTAGAAACACACTCGCCGTACAACATACAGTAGAGACACTCACCGTACAACATACAGTAGAGACACTCACCGTACAACATACAGTAGAAACACACTCGCCGTACAACATACAGTAGAGACAGACACCGTACAACATACAGTAGAGACACTCACCGTACAACATACAGTAGAGACACCCACCGTACAACATACAGTAGAAACACACTCGCCGTACAACATACAGTAGAAACACACTCGCCGTACAACATACAGTAGAAACACACTCGCCGTACAACATACAGTAGAGACACTCACCGTACAACATACAGTAGAGACACCCACCGTACAACATACAGTAGAAACACACTCGCCGTACAACATACAGTAGAAACACACTCGCCGTACAACATACAGTAGAAACACACTCGCCGTACAACATACAGTAGAGACACTCACCGTACAACATACAGTAGAGACACTCACCGTACAACATACAGTAGAGACACCCACAGTACAACATACAGTAGAAACACACTCGCCGTACAACATACAGTAGAAACACACTCGCCGTACAACATACAGTAGAAACACACTCGCCGTACAACATACAGTAGAGACACTCACCGTACAACATACAGTAGAGACACCCACCGTTCAACATACAGTAGAAACACACTCGCCGTACAACATACAGTAGAAACACACTCGCCGTACAACATACAGTAGAAACACACTCGCCGTACAACATACAGTAGAAACACACTCGCCGTACAACATACAGTAGAAACACACTCCCCGTACAACATACAGTAGAGACACTCACCGTACAACATACAGTAGAGACACCCACCGTACAACATACAGTAGAGACAGACACCGTACAACATACAGTAGAGACACTCACAGTACAACATACAGTAGAGACACTCACAGTACACCATACAGTAGAGACACTCACCGTACAACATAGGGGAAGGGCTCCTAATATGGATCACTTTTTGTTTTTTGCTGATAACTATCTTGTTTCCTTGCGAAGAAGTTTCATTTGTGTTTGGTAGTTTGGGCGGGGATATAGCTCAGTTGGTAGCGCGCTGGATTTGTATTCAGTTGGCCGCTGTCAGCGTGAGTTCGATCCCAGGAGAAGTCACACTCACCGTACAACATACAGTAGAGACAGACACAAAAAGTCCAGAAGTCACACTCACCGTACAACATACAGTAGAGACAGACACCAACAGACCAGAAGTCACACTCACCGTACAACATACAGTAGAGACAGACACCAACAGACCAGAAGTCACACTCACCGTACAACATACAGTAGAGACAGACACCAACAGACCAGAAGTCACACTCACCGTACAATAAACAGTAGAGACAGACACCAACAGACCAGAAGTCACACTCACCGTACAACATACAGTAGAGACAGACACCAAAAGACCAGAAGTCACACTCACCGTACAACATACAGTAGAGACAGACACCAACAGACCAGAAGTCACACTCACCGTACAACATACAGTAGAGACAGACACCGTACAACATACAGTAGAGACAGACACAAAAAGACCAGAAGTCACACTCACCGTACAACATACAGTAGAGACAGACACCAACAGACCAGAAGTCACACTCACCGTACAACATACAGTAGAGACAGACACCGTACAACATACAGTAGAGACAGACACAAAAAGTCCAGAAGTCACACTCACCGTACAACATACAGTAGAGACAGACACCAACAGACCAGAAGTCACACTCACCGTACAACATACAGTAGAGACAGACACCGTACAACATACAGTAGAGACAGACACCGTACAACATACAGTAGAGACAGACACCAACAGACCAGAAGTCACACTCACCGTACAACATACAGTAGAGACAGACACCAACAGACCAGAAGTCACACTCACCGTACAACATACAGTAGAGACAGACACCAACAGACCAGAAGTCACACTCACCGTACAACATACAGTAGAGACAGACACCGTACAACATACAGTAGAGACAGACACCAAAAGACCAGAAGTCACACTCACCGTACAACATACAGCAGAGGCAGACACAAAAAGACCAGAAGTCACACTCACCGCCTACAACATACAGTAGAGGCAGACTGTAACTCCCCTAAATTTTGGGAGAGGTATAGGAATACCTTTTAACGTACAAAACACTCAGACACAGTCAACCACTCTTACTCTAATCACTGACTCCACAACCAGGCAACATTCAAACCAAAGTTTATTATTTACACACACGACATCACCGCATTCACATTCACACCCAATCACAATCGCTCAAAATAAAAGATAGATGAAGAAGGAAGAATTATCTTAAAGTTTAACAAAACAAAATGGCTATAAGAATTTATAACTTGATACTAAAAGAACTGTAAATATCCCTAAATATTACCACCTACCACCTTAATTCCCTGATCCCGAAAAATCAAAAAATCTCTTTATAAATCTATCTCAACTCAAAATCCGCTTATCTTCACCTACAGTAATCAATTAACCCCGTTATTTATTAACTAACTATTATTTCTAACTTACATTTACACTAATACCTCGTGATAGGGACTACCAACGTTTCTGCTACACTGCCTTCAACCTTGATGCACAAGATCAACGCCAAACGCAGCTACACATGAAACCAGTAGGCCCAGCCACCATTAATACTAATTAACTTAACTTTAAATAACAAAACCCTCAATTCTCTTCCACTTATTTCAACACAATAAATGGTACGAACATTAATTCATCAATAACACATTCACATTAATCCACCACGTAACAACCTTACTTCATAACAACAAATTACCATATCACTACATACTTTTCTCTTCGTGCGTAATGATCACGACGTTTCACACCCAAGTCCAGTTCACATTTCGCCGATCCACAAAATCAACGTCGCTCAAAGAAAACAATAAAGACACTCCAGATTAGTCCCGTTGAAATGTAAATAACCAGGCCTGGTACTAAGTTAATAACTTAATATTTAATTAATAGTCAATTTCTACCTAGTTTCCTCTAACACTTGCAACATCTCTATGTCTTTAATATGTTTAAACTCACTTATAGGTCACAATGCTTATTGAAGCCACAGCTGCATAACTCAAGGCACACAGATGCCATAATATGTTCTTGTGCACAGACTGCTCGTGGCAATAGAATGCCAGCACCTTCCACCACTTTACCCACTGACGGTGGGCCACCTCACCTCCACAGCTCACACTTGCGACACACCGGTGGTCCAACACCCACCAACTAACACGCCTTCCTCCCGGGTATAGAGCCGGAAGCTTCTTGCACCCGGAACCTCATGCTGTCCCCTGTGTCGTTCGTCTCTCCTGGCTTGGACTCTTCCACAGCCCCGCTTCTATGCTTGAACGCTGTCGTAGGAACAAAAGCCAAGTATAACTACTTGTTCCTCCAACAATACTTAATTATCTCCCCTTATCCACCAAGTCCATAAATTGACTCTAACAACAATATTTCCTTCATTAGACTTCCCATAATTATCAATACTCATCAACTTTCAAAGTCCCCTCTTTACTTAATTACTCATTAATTACCATAATTAACTACTTAATTAACCACCCTGGCCATCTCGTCAAAGTTACCATTTAACTTTAACCACAACATCATTATCAAAATACCAGAGTCCCAACATGACCAATTATGTAATAATTCTTACAATTTTCACTCCCTTAAATACCTAATTATAGTCTTTACTTTTATACAATTGTAAAGACACCATCATCAATATAAATGTACAAAGTATTTACAACTCCCATTTCACAAAGTCAATACAACATGGCTGCCCCCATAATCAACAATTCCTATTTCATTATTTGACCCAACCATTTACAAGCAGCCCCTTCACAAACAACGCCACTTCTCTTACCCCTTATGAATTCAAGTCATATTACATAGTGGCACCTCGTTCTTTCCTCTTTCTCTAACCGTGATGACGTCACATATTTACAACCAACCCCCCGTCTTCTGTCTTGACAGTGAACTCCCGTTTAAAACCTCCCGTACCTCGTCTCCAAATTTCCGCACTAACAACTACTACACGACTATTCTCTGGAATTAACGCTCTCTACCTTAAATACACCCTCCATAAAAATAAATCCTTCCCACACATGAGTTCACTCGCAGTAACTGCTGACACCTCTTTTCTTCTTTCCACCAGCCAACTCGCTCTCCCCACTTCTTGTGCTTGAGCCATTTCAGCACAGGTCCTTTGTGCCAAGGGGACTTCATTTATCTTCAAATTTAGATTCCCTCTCTCGTCCTTCCTACTTCTTGCACAATGAAAAACTGTCCACCCCTTTTCCTTTGTTTCCCATTTTCCCTCTCCCCTTTCTACCCCCGACACCCTACACATAAAATGACACCAACCCAGGAAACTAAAAAACTAAACCTCTCTCATACACAAACACTACCGAACCAAAAAATTTTGACCCTGAGCACGGAAGGAGAGAAAAACTACAGAATTTCAACACACCTTGCCGTTCGAGGACTGACCACCCGTAGAACCCTTGAAGCCACACCAAGACAGCTGGAACACAACTTGTCTCCGGGGTCGAATAAAACATCAACACGCCGGTCGGCCGGATAGAGCATTCACATCAACCATCCGTTCTCTTCACAGTTTTACACAGCAGTGACCTTCGAGCCTGTGACTCGTTCACGCACCACGCAACCCCACGTGCGTGAATACACTCCCGCGATTGGCTGTCCATATCCACGGACACACACCGAGTCACTGTATAGGCACCCATCTGAGCCAAAACCGCACGAACCCCAGCTCATGCACGAATTACCAAATAAGTCATGGCTGGACTTGGGCAGAGTTTGTGACAGCAGACACAAAAAGACCAGAAGTCACACTCACCGCCTACAACATACAGTAGAGGCAGACACCAAAAGACCAGAAGTCACACTCACCGTACAACATACAGTAGAGACAGACACCAAAAGACCAGAAGTCACACTCACCGTACAACATACAGTAGAGACAGACACCGTACAACATACAGTAGAGACAGACACCGTACAACATACAGTAGAGGCAGACACCAAAAGACCAGAAGTCACACTCACCGTACAACATACTGAGAGACAGACACCGTACAACACACAGCAGAGGCAGACACAAAAAGACCAGAAGTCACACTCACCGTACAACATACAGTAGAGACAGACACCGTACAACATACAGTAGAGACAGACACCGTACAACATACAGTAGAGGCAGACACCAAAAGACCAGAAGTCACACTCACCGTACAACATACAGTAGAGACAGACACCGTACAACATACAGTAGAGGCAGACACCAAAAGACCAGAAGTCACACTCACCGTACAACATACAGTAGAGACAGACACCAAAAGACCAGAAGTCACAGGCGAAGGTGTACACGGTGCCGGGCGGGGCGGGTCTCAGCTGCGACAGGAAGCCCGTGGCACGTGGCCTCACCACCTCTGGTGCCATGAACTCCAAGCTCCCTCCGTGGTTGTCAGTCGTCTGCCCACGTCACAGTATGAACCAAAAAATACAGTAGATTGTCAGTCGTCTGCCCACGTCACAGTATGAACCAAAAGTGACAGTAGATTATTAGTCGTCTGCCCAAGTCACACGGTATGAACCAAAAGTGACAGTAGATTATCAGTCGTCTGTTCACGCCATAGATACAACACACAATAACAGTGGATTATCAGTCGTCTGTTCACACCATAAACTGAGCAAAAAAATTATTGCACCCATTTTTGTACCCCAACTAAAACATTCATGCACGTGTCACTTGGCTACATTGCACACTTTTCGGATTAACGATTTAGGGGTATTAGGTATCACGTGTCATTCTCTTCAAACTTTATATACCATTACAGCCCCTTCACTTGGCTACATTGCACACTTTTCGGATTAACGATTTAGGGGTATTAGGTATCACGTGACCGCCGCCGAAGTCAGGGTACCCCCAAAATCGACCTGACCATAGATACAACACACAATAACAGTAGATTATCAGTCGTCTGTTCACCCTTAGCGTATCACCAATTCTTGTCCCAAATAGAAACATTTTCTGAGAGGACGTTAACTCCCCCCTTTAGTTTTTTTTTTCGTCTGTTCACGTCATAGATACAACACACAAAAACAGTAGATTATCAGTCGTCTGTTCACACCATAGATTCAACACACAAAAACAGTAGATTATCAGTCGTCTGTTCACACCATAGATTCAACACACAATAACAGTAGATTATCAGTCGTCTGTTCACACCATAGATTCAACACAAATAACAGTAGATTATCAGTCGTCTGTTCACACCATAGATTCAACACACAATAACAGTAGATTATCAGTCGTCTGTTCACACCATAGATTCAACACACAATAACAGTAGATTATCAGTCGTCTGTTCACACCATAGATTCAACACACAATAACAGTAGATTATCAGTCGTCTGTTCACACCATAGATTCAACACACAAAAACAGTAGATTATCAGTCGTCTGTTCACACCATAGATTCAACACACAATAACAGTAGATTCCCAGCCAGCATGGTTCTGTGTGACGCATGCGTTATTTCTGCGTTTTTCATGCGGGGATGCGTACGGCCTCGTGACACCTTCGCTTCGCGCGCGTTACTTTTCGCCAACTTTTACGCAGATTGTCGCATTCGAAACGACTTCACCACGCAGTGGATAGCACGCATGGATTTGAAAAAGGTGATTGTTATTATTGTTTTTCCTAATTTTATACCGTGTGTTCATGCTTGTTCTTCATGAAATAATTTATTATATTTTATGTTTTAAAAAAATATTTACTTTTACATTTTGGTTACAAATAGTTATTCTTCAAAAACTTTTCTTTTTTTCTTAGAAAATAAATTGCATAAAAACTTTCAATCCGTTAGTTTTTCAGTTTATCTTTAGACAGTTTCAGTTAAAAAAAAATACATTTAAAAGTTTAATAAAATATTTATATTTTATGTAATGGCTTTTTGATTTAATTTTTATCTAATCATTCTGTTATTACTAACTTTTATTTGTGTAATTTTTATCAGGATTATTTTTATCTTAAATTAGATATAATGATTATTTTAATTTGTATTATCATTATAATTATTTAAGCGTGTATTATTATTATTGTAATGGGGATTTGGTATTGTTGTAGGAATCAGCTTTCCACAAAATAATGTCGTGCAAAAATCTATGCAAAGCATAATAAAATTATTATATGAACAGAAAAGATAACTGAAATCTATATGAACACCCATAACAAACAGATAAAAACATTAAACAAATTCAGATTAAACTAAAAAATGTAACCAATAGTAACTTTGAAACTAATTATCTACTCAAAATAAAGGCTGATGTTAAGGGGAGAGGTGGCACGAAAAATTTCTACTGGATGTTTGCACTTTTTCTTGCAATATTTGTACGTATTATCAAGCAAAAACACATAAAAAGACTCATTTGTGAACATTTTTTGCCTGCGGATCTTTTTATGGGTAAAAACGCTTGATTTTTGACCCAAAAAAACATGAAACGGCCTATTCTGCTCTAGCGTGATATTTTAGAAATCAGTTTCTCAAGCTAACAACCTCATATTTGTTGTTATGAACTCACAAGTAGCGTTTCTCAGTAGTTACAGAGCATTTTTATGAGTATCAGCCTTAGTTCCCAGTAGAAATGAAAAAAAAATTGATTGACATTATATTCAGGCTTTCATTCCAATTCATAAAACTAAAATAAAAAGTTTTTTCCAAAAAGCGCTTCTGTAACTACGGGGCGAATTCATTTACAATGATTGGGGGGAAAAAATTAGTAGTCTACCACAAGTAGATGACAAGTGAAGACCTTCATCGCGTGGTTACCGTCCTTGAAAATCATATTCTGAGAAAATGGTGATTGAAAGTTTGTGAAATGTTTCTGTAAAAAAGATGAAGACAGATGACCAAATAAAGATGATATGGGTGCTCCTGTATTATTCACAGACTTCTTGAAATGGTTCAGTTACTTATTCTCCCCCGTCTCCCATCAGTCCAGCTCCGTACACCTCCCCCTCCTGGTCTTCTTGCTGCTCCAGCTGGCGTTGACGACCCGCACATCTTGCCCTACGGGCTGCCACAGCGGCCACAGCTGGCGTTGACGACCCGCACATCTTGCCCTACGGGCTGCCACAGCTGGCGTTGACGACCCGCACATCTTGCCCTACGGGCTGCCACAGCTGGTGTTGACGACCCGCACATCTTGCCCTACGGGCTGCCACAGCTGGCGTTGACGACCCGCACATCTTGCCCTACGGGCTGCCACAGCTGGCGTTGACGACCCGCACATCTTGCCCTACGGGCTGCCACAGCTGGTGTTGACGACCCGCACATCTTGCCCTACGTGCTGCCACAGCGGCCACAGCTGTTGCTTTCTCTGCCTTCTGAATCCTCACCTTGTCTTTCTTGGCCAAAGCAGCCTCCATGAGATCAGTTATTGGCAAGATCATGTGGAAAGTTGCCTCTGTTGAACTTCCCAACAGCCTCAGCGGTTGCTGCTTCCACCCGGTCTTTCCCAACAAAGATTTCTTTGGGGCAGTGTCCCCACATGACATTGTGCAGAGACTCATTACTGTTCTGGGTTTTGCCATGGGCCACGCGCTTGAGAAGAATGGGATTGGTCATTCTTCTGTAGATGGGCAGAACAGCATGTGAAACTTCCCTGGACAAGGCGGTGCCGTTGTGCTCTGCGTGTGGAGGTGGTGGTTGCTCTTCTGCCCTGGCTCTTTGAAAACAGCACCATGAGGCTGGCCCGGCTGGACATCTGTCGTGGTGAGGGTCCTCGTCAGTTGAAGTTACATGGAAGAAAGTGGCCCAGATCGCCTGCTCCATGGCTCGCTGATCTTCAAGGTTGTTGAGGATCGCGCTACGGAAGTAGTTTTGCAAGCGTTGGCACTTTTCCATGGTTAGTCGCCCCTCCCCTTTTCCACCAAGCCTTCCATCCTTTGCTGCCTTGCGGAGAGCTGTGCCCATTCTCTTGGGGGGGTGGTTGGTACATTCCAGCTTGGTGATGAGACGTGTGGGACCGTAGGGCTGAGCTGCAGCCACAGCATTGAAAGCAGTAGAATCTCCGTCCGACAGCATAGTTCTGTACCTGAGGTTGTGACGCTCAACAGACCTGCAGCACAGTAAAAATAATAATAATAATAATAATAATAATAATAATAATGCAAACTTTTATAGCGCTATTCTAGAAAAAATGTCTACTCTTAGCGCTTTACAATACATACATCGACCAAGCATACTATACACGCACAGGCAAAGAACCGACCGAACATAACCAACAAACTATACATGCACAGGAAAAGAAAACGACCAAGCATACAATACACGCACAGGCAAAGATAACGACCAAACATAAGCAAACATACTATGACCAAACATAACCAACATACTATACGCGCGCAGGCAAAGAGAACAATCAGCACATGTAATAATTACTGACAACTAATAATGCAGGCATACAGTGACAGTCCAATACACAGCCTTAGCACAAGAACCACAGTAAACCACAAGAAAATCAGAAAACCCATTGTGTAGGCAAGCAAATTGTGCACCTTTACTTGCAGAACACAATGTATGAGTTCAGGAGTTGCTTATAAAGGGGGGGGGGGGGGGTGTTGTGTTACAAAATGTGTTCACAGTAGTATTGTTTTGTTCTTGTTTTGTTATAAAAGGCTATAAATGAACTTTGTTAGGGTTACTAATTCATAATCGAATCTTCGTGCACTCTCTCTCTCTCTCTCTCTCTCTCTCTCTCTCTCTCTCTCTCTCTCTCTCTCTCTCTCTCTCTCTCTCTCTCTCTCTCTCTCTCTCTCTCTCTCTGTTCAAAAATTTAAGGATAGGCTATAGTGGGGGTATACAGATTATATTCTTACCTTCCCCATAACTCCAACGCTGCATCCCTCTCCATAGACTTTGCAGATCCCTGGTGGTTGATGCTGCACTCAGGCCGGTGTTGATGCTCCACTCAGGCCGGTGTTGATGCTGCACTCAGGCCGGTGTTGATGCTGCACTCAGGCCGGTGTTGATGCTGCACTCAGGCCGGTGTTGATGCTGCACTCAGGCCGGTGTTGCTGCTGCACTCAGGCCGGTGTTGATGCTGCACTCAGCCCGGTGTTGCTGCTGCACTCAGGCCGGTGTTGCTGCTCCACTCAGCCCGGTGTTGCTGCTGCACTCAGGCCGGTGTTGCTGCTGCACTCAGGCCGGTGTTGCTGCTCCACTCAGGCCGGTGTTGCTGCTCCCACTGCAGTTGTTGGGCAGGGGTCATCTCCTCCAACTTCTCCTTATTCATGGCACATGTGTGGCAGTAGGTGGATTTTACAGAGAAGTCGAGCACCAACCCAGTGAGAACGTCAACCACCACTCCTACACCATAATGTGACGAAAAACCCCTTTTATGCCAGGTGCCACCAAAGGCAACATCTACCCAAAGAATACCGTCATCTTCTTCCCAGGCAGCGTCTTCATCCTCTTCGTCAAACTGGACATCTGCTCTACCTTGAGGAAAGGTCTGCCTGTATGCAACAGTTACATGCTGAACAGTTTCCACCAGTGTGACATTTGTTACGGCCAAGATGCTGGCATTGACCTTTTTATCAATTCTTTGATATGAGCTTTTGTTCATCACGGGCATGCCAAACACTGTGCACAGCTTTTCCACACTTGAGTACCCACTGCCAATCTCATGCGAGTATAGGACAATCTGTTTGTTCACGTCAAAGGGAACATTCTTCATGTGGTTGCGGTTGCTCTCTCTAGGTGAAGAAAATTCTGACCGTCTGTACTGGCAGCCGGCTGTCACAGCAAAGTGCTAACTCTTGGGACAAGCCCAGGGATTCTCCAACGCGTATCCTTAAATGTCCTGCTTCGCATTCCGGGCACTTCACATCCAATAATAGCGAGTCAGTTGAGCTGACCACACTCAACGATACACCATGTACGTTTCGGTTCAGCAGGCACATCGGCTGGCACTTGTGCGTTCTGCAAGTCATCGGCACCACTGAATCTTCTTAGCTTCTTCGCAGAGGAAGAAACACCCTCTATGTCCTGCTGGTTGTCGTGTATATCGCACAACACTGGCCGAGGTTCGACTTGAAGTCGATGAGAAAAATGTGCATCACCTCCACCATCCAAAACGACACACTCCGCTGCGCCAACTTCGCGGGGCGCGTTTTCATCGCACGTGGACTTTTCTTGTACGGCTTTTGGAGCTAATGCAAGCTGCTTCTTCCTCTTGCCCGATGCCTGCCCCACAAACCTCTTTCTACCGTTGAATTTTGCAGTGAACATTGCTGGCCGACTGATAGACGGTAGTGTAATTCGATCGACAAACCGATGTTGTGTTTACAGCGGATAAGGCTTGTTGCGCTAGAAGTCTGTCAATCCACATGTATCGGCGTTTTTTTTTGCTTTTTCTTCTTATTGACTTGTATTTTTGACTTGCTTATTGGATGCAAGTTAATCTTATCCTTCTATCTGAAATGAAGATTGACTTCTTTCAAGAATAGGTAAGTTGATCAACTGAAGTAAAGATTTGGGAATTTGAATTTTTGATAGCGCCCGGTGCGGTGCGTCTCGCTAGCGCTACGTGTCATTTGTGCTACGTATCGTTTGCGCTATTTTCTGTAGTGCTATCGACACAAATTGCTGAAAGGAGTAGTGTTATCGGCACGTAGTGCTATTGCAACAATGCACACGTGCCATTATCACTACGTCTCAATAGAACTACGTGTCAATATTACTATTTTTGAAAAACCAATGTACTGTAGTGCTACGTGTCGATTGCGCTACGTGTCGATAGCCGACTATACTACATGTTTAAACGACAGACACTTCCCTTTGAGTGTGTGTGTGTGTGTGTGTGTGTGTGTGTGTGTGTGTGTGTGTGTGTGTGTGTGTGTGTGTGTGTACTGTTTTGTCTGTCTGTCTGTCTGTCTCTCTCTTAGCACCTCTCAATCACTTTCTCACTTTGAACCTCTTAAAGTGGGGGGTGGGCGTTTACTAGGTACTATACCCTTGGCAGGAGCGGGTCCTTAGCTAGAAAAACGATATTTTGGTCATTTGTTATAGAAGTGTTCAAAGGATGCGTTTTTGCACAAAACCCCCCCCCCCCTCTCTCTCTCTCTCTCTCTCTCTCTCTCTCTCTCTCTCTCTCTCTCTCTCTCTCACACACACACACACACACACACACACACACTAACACTAACACTAACACTAACACACAAAATCAACCTCTTCAGACATCACTTCCCGCCAAAGATGAAGCTTTGAAGATGAAGACCATTGTTGGAGCAGTCCGCGGTACAAGCCATCAACAACTGTACGACGAATCAGGCTTTATTTCACTTTAAGAGAGGCGTAAACGTCAAAAATTGATATTATTTCACAAGATTGTACACCGTAAGGTGCCAAACTACTTACTTGCGATATTGCCACCATTAATATCAACTAATAATCCATATCGCCAGCGCAGACCTTTAGATAGGAAAGTTCCATCTTTCTTTCTTTATTTGGTGTTTAACGTCGTTTTCAACCACGAAGGTTATATCGCGACGAAAAGTTCCATCGTTTAACACTGAATTATACAAAAACTCATTTCTCCCATCTACAACACAACTCTGGAATTCTTTACCAGACTACATAAAACTTAGTAAGTCCCTCAAGCACTTTTTGTCAAAAAACGATTTAAGTCCGCCGTGTTATTGGTATTCTGGAGATCGCATATCACAAACAATTCACTGTAACCTCAGGCTATATATAAGTGATCTTAATAACGGTCTAGTGAGACGACACGTTGCTACAGATGCATCTTGTGACTGCGGATTTCCGTACGAAACCGTAAAACACTTCCTATTAGATTGTTCAAATTATCGCGAAGCACGTCAATAAACCATACATACCCTCCCTAACCACAGTATTCACCTCCCCCACCTTCTAAATGGAGACAGACAGTATTCTCTAGATTTGAACAGGAACATTTTTTCCAGAGTACATTCGTTCATTGAACGTTCAGGCCGCTTTGGGCAAACCAGAATCAATGCTCCACAAGCCGGACAACAACTTTAATGTCTGCACAACTCATACCCATCCCTCTTCTTTTTATTCCTTTTCTTCCCCTCCTTCCTTCCTCTTACTGTCTTTCTTTATAATGATTATGCAACGTTTATTATGTTATGATAATTTTGGATGATTAATGAGATGAGGATGATTATAATGATGATGCTTTGGATTTCCAATTTGGTTTGTTTAGACAAATTGTTCAGCCGTTACCGCCTTACGTTATAATATCCATGCAGGAACACCACTGTACTACGTTGCAAGCCCCTGGAGCAAATTTTCGATTAGTACTTTTGTGAAAAAGAAACAATTGACAAGTGGCTCTATCCCATCTCCCCCCTTTCCCCGTCGCGATATAACCTTCGTGGTTGAAAACGACGTTAAACACCAAATAAAGAAGGAACACCACTATAAGCTTCTAGCTTGTTGCTGTTACCTGTGTCTTTTGTATACATGTCATGATTGTAACATTTGTTGAAATAAACTTATGTTTAAACCAAAGATGAAGCTTTCGTTTCTTCTTTTTCCTCCCAGTCAAAAATGTATTGCGATTCTCTCAGCCACTCCAGAAACCTTTTTCTGTCCAATCCCCGAAGCATGTCTAAGGAAAGGAAACAATTAAAAAAAAACAATAACAGCAGACTGAATAATCTTTATTTATTTTCCTTGTCTACTAGTCCACTGGTCGAAACTGGGGGGTGGGCGTTTACTAGGTACTATACCATGTACACCTGCATGCAACTGAGGTTTATCAAAAAATAAAAAATAAAATCTCCCCGTGTTTTTATTTCATTCAGTTTGTTTGGGTTGTTGCTATTGACTTTTAAACTGACACGCCGGCGAAAACGCCGGTAACGCGTGCGCAGAGAAGAGCAAGCATCGGGAATCTTCAATTCTAAAAATAACCAACTGGTAGCTGCCGACCTTCCGCTAGACACACATGAATACCGGGGGAAAATAAATAATTACTGGGCAGTAAAAATAAATACTGGGCGGTAGTTAAACGACAGTTTGACTTTGAAGGACACAATGTTGCAGCTTTTTAGCCAGCGTGTCAGTTTCAAAGTCAATAGCAAATACCCAAACAAACTGAATGAAATAAAAACACGGGGAGACCCTTTTTATTTATTTTTTATTTTTTTGTTTTTAATCTCAGTTGCATGCAGGTGGCTGCTACCGCATTTTAGGTGGTTTTTTTCTTTCTCACCTTTGTTTTTTTAAGCGGGAAGCATCCTTCTTCATGGTTATTTATTTAATTTTTTTAATCAAATGTTTACATGCTTAACAGAAACCGCTCTCATCAAAGTTGCAAATGACCTTCTCTTAGCTCTCGATCAAAAGCATGTGTCTGTCCTTTCTCTATTAGATCTCTCGGCAGCATTTGACACTATTGACCACTCCGTTCTCCTGACAAGACTTCACAATTCTTTTGGTATTTGCCACACTGCCTTAGCTTGGTTTAAGTCCTACCTCACAGACCGCTCTCAAATAGTCTCCATTGACGGCTTCCAATCTGTTCCATCCCCGTTGACTTTCGGTGTCCCCCAAGGTTCTGTACTTGGCCCGGTGCTATTCATCATGTACACGAAACCAATATCTAATGTCATCTCTCGCCACTCTGTTTCCTATGAAAGCTTTGCTGATGACACTCAGTTACAAAAATCTGGCCCTATTACTGACCTCCCCAACACAATCGAGACAACTAAGAACTGCATCTCTGACTTGAAATTGTGGATGACCGAAAATAAATTGAAACTTAATGACGACAAGACCGAGATCATGCTAGTTGTACCCCCTTCTCTTAAAAAAGAACCATCCCTTCCTGCCCAAATCTCTATAGCTGGAACTGATATTCAGTTGGCTTCTCAAGTACGAAACCTCGGTGTCATCTTCGACGAAACTCTCTGCTTCAAACAACAAGTCTCCACTGTCTGTAGAAATGCCTACTATGAACTGAGAAAAATTAGCTCCATCCGCCACTGCCTTTCTTCCGATGCTACAAAAACCCTCATTTGCTCTCTCGTTCTTTCAAGGCTAGATTACGGAAATGCCCTTCTTTCTGGTTCATTTGACTATCTCATTGAAAAACTGCAGAAAGTACAGAACAACTCCGCTAGATTAATCACAAAGACCCCTAAAAGACACCACATCACACCTGTTTTGAGATCCCTTCACTGGCTGCCTGTAAGAAGTCGTATTCAATACAAAATTGCATGCATTTGTTTCTCTTTCTTTCATGGTACAGGACCTGCTTATCTCTCTGAGATGTTATCAAAATATTCAAACCTCTCCTCTCTTCGCTCTGCAACAGATACCAATGTACTTAGTAAACCAAAAAGAAACAGAAAATCAACTAACTATGGATTTGAGAGATCCTTCAAGTACCAGGGACCTCTTGTCTGGGAGAAAATCCCCCGGAGCATTAGGGATTCCCAGTCACCATCTGCCTTTAGAACAGCCCTCAAAACACACATGTTTAAGTTAGACCTCTGAAGGAGATCCCATGATCGGTGAGTCATCGGCGCTGCCACGTGTATTATCTACTAAAGTGTGGCGTTCATGAGGATGTGTATGTGCCTGTGTGTGTTGTACTAGAATAACGTATGCGTACATGGAATGACATTGCGGGTTACCTGAACATTGACAATGACGAAACAAAGATTGTGTGTGTGTGTGTGTGCGCGCGCGTGTGTGTGTGTGTGTGTGTGTGTGTGTGTGTGTGCGTGTGTGTGTGCGTGCGTGTGTGGGTGTGTGTGACCATGTTTGAATTTATTCGGATTTAGTTCTCTTTCCTTGTTTGTATTATGATTGTGTAAGTGTAAAGCGCTCTGGGCTCGTCACCACGAGGTTTACGCGCTATATAAGTAATCGTTATTATTATTATTATTATTATTATTATTATTATTACATGCTTAAGTTAACAAACTTTATCAATAAACTAATATCATGTTAACCAAAGATTTTTAAACAAAAAAAAACAATCCAGCCTAAAAAAAATATTTTTAAATCAATTTTGCTATTATAACGTACTCTTTTGCACATGAAGAAAATAAACAAAAATAAACAAATGCCAAAGAGTAAAAAAAAAATTACGGGCAGATGGAGATTTGAACTCGACTCGATCACGCATCAGGCGAACGAGAGAACCGTTCGACCACGGAATCAGTTGAAAAATCGGACACTGTGATGTGTTAAAGAAGACGCTAGCACGCTTTCACCACAAGCCGATATAATCGAGCATCTTTTTGCAATCTTTTGCGAGCGGTATCTCGTATTTGTCCGCAATCATTGGTGCTTAAATGACACCAATGTGTGTCTATGAGGGACATAAATCTACAAACAATATTTTAACAAGATTTATATATTTTAGACGTTTTAGATTTCCATTTCGTATCTTTACGATGGCTTTTACCTTTAATACTTCCAACTTTCAAAACGCTGCAAGACTTGGAAGAGATGTGGTGCTCAACAAACTGAAATTTGTTATTTTGATTAAGTTCACACACACTTTTGTCTTGGAACATCGTTTGCATGTACAGCATTTGTTGTTGTTGTTGTAGGTGACAACAACCAGATCACTGGAAGACAGACAGGGACAAAGAGAGATATTTAGAGTTTGTCCTCTGGATATCTGGATATACAACTAGCTCTATACACTCGACAGGTAAATCCCATTTATCAGTCTGTAAAACTTTCTTCAAGTGTTTCAAAACCTTACTGGATTCTGCCACAGGGTTTATACTAAAGAGAATTTGCAACATTATTTCACCATTCACCACGTTTCTCTCCCCCGCCAATTTGATTTTGCCTTGCCACGCCACGGCTCAACTGCAGGATTTTTGCTAATGCATCGTGGCATTCTTTCGTTGTTTTTCTTTTCTAATTTTTTAACCCAAGCATAGGCCATACATGAAGGGGGTATTTCAAGGAATCTTGCTGAAACCTATTGCATGTGTCTGCCTTCTTTCGGGTATTTTTTCTAACCTAGAGGCCATACATTTTTTTTATTTTTTTTTTTAAAGAATCTTGCTTAGGCCATACATGGGGGAGGGGGGGGGGGTCTATTACATGAAAACAGCATAGGAAAAATGGTGTTATGTAGACGTATTTTATGATTTTGCTAATAAAAAAAATACTTCTCCCAGTCCATACATGGAGGGGGAAGGGGTGAACGAATCTTGCTTTTTCTACTTCTCGCTCTCCCTCTCTCTTTGTAACTCGCTCTCTCTCTCTCTTTGTAACTCTCGCTCTATCTCTCTCTTTGTAACTCTCGCTCTCCCTCTCTCCGTACCTCTCGCTCTATCTCTCTCTTTGTAACTCTCGCTCTATCTCTCTCTCTCTAATTCTGTCTCTTTCACCCACTCTCTCTCTCTCACTCTATCTCTCTCTCTCTCTCTCTCCCTCTCTCTTTGTAACTTTCGCTCCCACTCTCTCTATCTCATTCTGTCTCTTTCACCCACTCTCTCATTCTATCCCTCTCTCTCCCTCTCCCCCTCTCTTCGTAACTCTCGCTCCCACTCTCTCTCTCTCTCTCTCCCATTCTGTCTCTTTCACCCACTCTCTCTTTCTCTCTCATTCTATCCCTCTCTCTCCCTCTCTCTTTGTAACTCTCTCTCTCTCTCTCTCTCTCTCTCTCTCTCTCTCTCTCTCTCTCTCTCTCTCTCTCTCTCTCTCTCTCATTCGCAAAATTACATGGGCGACGGATGTTCGAAAGTGTTTGTTCTCTCATGGGTTTGCAGATGTATGGTACAACCAAGGGGTGGGCAGTATTGGTGGACTTTTGAAATGTTTTAGACAACGATTGATAGATTGCAGATGGCAAGACTGGAACGACCATATGCAAAGCAGTGATCGATTTTCTACATACAGATTGTTTAACACCGGAAGCAGTACTGAAGCGTATATAGATATGGAAATGAACAGCTATGTGAAAAGTGCATTAACTAAATTTAGGTTCGGTGTTTCGGATCTCGCTGTACACAGATGTAGGTATAGTGTACGGAGTGAGGAAGATTTGTTGTGTCGTCTGTGTAAATTGGCTGAAGAAAATGAAATACATTTTATGTTTTGCTGTCCTGCACTACGTGACCTAAGAGTATTATTGATAAAGCCAAAATATTATAATCATCCATGTATGTACCAATATACTTTGCTTATGTCTACTGGAAATGTCAGTCAAATATCCAAATTAGCACAATACATTTATCAGGGAATGAAAAGATTAATCACTGTGACATGATTTATGTACACATGTATTACTGTTTGATGTGTACAAATTTGGGTCATTTATGAAACACAATGTTTTACTATGATTATGTTGTATATGGGCGCATACCCTTTAGAAGGGGCTCTGGCCTAAAACTGAATAAACTTTCGTATTCGTATTCGTATTCTCTCTCATTCTGTCTCTTTCACCCACTCTCTCTTTCTCTCTCACTCTATCCCTCTCTCTCTCTCTCTCTCTCTCTCTTCGTAACTCTCGCTCCCACTCTCTCTCTCTCATTCTGTCTCTTTCACCCACTCTCTCTTTCTCTCTCACTCTATCCCTCTCTCTCCCTCTCTCTTCGTAACTCTCGCTCCCACTCTCTCTCATTCTGTCTCTTTCACCCACTCTCTCTTTCTCTCTCACTCTATCCCTCTCTCTCCCTCTCTCTTCGTAACTCTCGCTCCCACTCTCTCTCTCTCATTCTGTCTCTTTCACCCACTCTCTCTTTCTCTCTCACTCTATCCCTCTCTCTCTCTCTCTCTCTCTCCCTCTCTCTTCGTAACTCTCACTCTATCCCTCTCTCTCCCATTATGTCTCTCTCTCATTCTGTCTCTTTCACCCACTCTCTCTTTCTCTCTCACTCTATCCCTCTCTCTCCCATTATGTCTCTTTCACCCACTCTCTCTTTCTCTCTCACTCTATCCCTCTCTCTCCCATTATGTCTCTTTCACCCACTCTCTCTCTCTCTCTCACTCTATCCCTCTCTCTCCCATTATGTCTCTTTCACCCACTCTCTCTCTCTCTCACTCTATCCCTCTCTCTCCCATTATGTCTCTCTCACTCTATCCCTCTCTCTCCCATTATGTCTCTTTCACCCACTCTCTCTCTCTCTCTCACTCTATCCCTCTCTCTCCCATTATGTCTCTCTCGCTCTCCCTCTTTCTCTCTCACTCTATCCCTCTCTCTCCCATTATGTCTCTTTCACCCACTCTCTCTCTCTCTCTCGCTCTATCCCTCTCTCTCCCATTATGTCTCTCTCACTCTATCCCTCTCTCTCCCATTATGTCTCTCTCACTCTATCCCTCTCTCTCCCATTATGTCTCTCTCACTCTACCCCTCTCTCTCTCATTATGTCTCTCTCACCCACTCTCTCACTCTATCCCTCTCTCTCCCATTATGTCTCTCTCACTCTATCCCTCTCTCTCTCACTCTACCCCTCTCTCTCCCATTATGTCTCTCTCACTCTACCCCTCTCTCTCTCATTATGTCTCTCTCACCCACTCTCTCACTCTATCCCTCTCTCTCCCATTATGTCTCTCTCACTCTATCGCTCTCTCTCTCACTCTACCCCTCTCTCTCTCATTATGTATCTCTCACCCACTCTCTCACTCTATCCCTCTCTCTCCCATTATGTCTCTCTCACTCTATCCCTCTCTCTCCCATTATGTCTCTCTCACTCTATCCCTCTCTCTCCCATTATGTCTCTCTCACTCTATCCCTCTCTCTCCCATTATGTCTCTCTCACTCTATCCCTCTCTCTCCCATTATGTCTCTCTCACTCTATCCCTCTCTCTCCCATTATGTCTCTCTCACTCTATCCCTCTCTCTCCCATTATGTCTCTCTCACTCTATCCCTCTCTCTCCCATTAAGTCTCTCTCACTCTATCCCTCTCTCTCCCATTATGTCTCTCTCACTCTATCCCTCTCTCTCACTCTATCCCTCTCTCTCACTCTATCCCTCTCTCTCACTCTATCCCTCTCTCTCACTCTATCCCTCTCTCTCACTCTATCCCTCTCTCTCACTCTATCCCTCTCTCTCACTCTATCCCTCTCTCTCACTCTATCCCTCTCTCTCACTCTATCCCTCTCTCTCCCATTATGTCTCTCTCTCACTCTATCCCTCTCTCTCCCATTATGTCTCTCTCACTCTATCCCTCTCTCTCCCATTATGTCTCTCTCACTCTATCCCTCTCTCTCCCATTATGTCTCTCTCACTCTATCCCTCTCTCTCACTCTATCCCTCTCTCTCACTCTATCCCTCTCTCTCACTCTATCCCTCTCTCTCACTCTATCCCTCTCTCTCACTCTATCCCTCTCTCTCCCATTATGTCTCTCTCTCACTCTATCCCTCTCTCTCCCATTATGTCTCTATCCCTCTCTCTCCCATTATGTCTCTCTCTCACTCTATCCCTCTCTCTCCCATTATGTCTCTCTCTCACTCTATCCCTCTCTCTCCCATTATGTCTCTCTCTCACTCTATCCCTCTCTCTCCCATTATGTCTCTCTCTCACTCTATCCCTCTCTCTCCCATTATGTCTCTCTCTCACTCTATCCCTCTCTCTCCCATTATGTCTCTCTCTCACTCTATCCCTCTCTCTCCCATTATGTCTCTCTCTCACTCTATCCCTCTCTCTCCCATTATGTCTCTCTCGCTCTATCCCTCTCTCTCCCATTATGTCTCTCTCTCACTCTATCCCTCTCTCTCCCATTATGTCTCTCTCGCTCTATCCCTCTCTCTCCCATTATGTCTCTCTCACTCTATCCCTCTCTCTCCCATTATGTCTCTCTCACTCTATCCCTCTCTCTCCCATTATGTCTCTCTCACTCTATCCCTCTCTCTCCCATTATGTCTCTCTCTCACTCTATCCCTCTCTCTCCCATTATGTCTCTCTCTCACTCTATCCCTCTCTCTCACATTATGTCTCTCTCACTCTATCCCTCTCTCTCCCATTATGTCTCTCTCTCACTCTATCCCTCTCTCTCCCATTATGTCTCTCTCTCACTCTATCCCTCTCTCTCCCATTATGTCTCTCTCACTCTATCCCTCTCTCTCCCATTATGTCTCTCTCACTCTATCCCTCTCTCTCCCATTATGTCTCTCTCACTCTATCCCTCTCTCTCCCATTATGTCTCTCTCGTTCTCCCTCTTTCTTTTCCTCTCTCTCTCTTTTTTTCGCATCTCTCATTCACACACACTCCCTCTCTCTCTCACTCTCTCTCTCTCCTACTCTGTCTCTATTGTCTCTGTCTCTCTATCTTTCACGTTCTCTCTCTATCTCTCTCTCTCCCTCTCTCTTTCCCACTCTCTCTCTCTCTTTCTCCCTCTCTCTCCCCTCTATCTCTCTCTCCCTCTCTATCTCTCCCTCTCTCTCTCTCCCTTTCTCTTTCTCCCTCTCTCTCTCTCTCCCTCCTCTCTCTCTCTCTCTCACTCTCTCTCACTCTCTCTCTCTCTCTCTCTTCCTATCTCTCTCTCTCTCTCTCTCTCTATCTCTCTCACTCTCTATCTCTCTCTCTCTCCCTGTCTCTCTTCCTATCTCCCTCTCTCTTCTCTCTCTCCCCCCTCCCTCTCTCTCTCTCTCTCTCTCTCTCTCTCTCTCTCTCTCTCTCTCTCTCTCTCTCTCTCTCTCTCTAGATGAATAAATAAAGTTCAAAGTTCTCTCTGTCTCACAGCACTAACCTTTCTCTGGTAGATCTGAACCCTGTCTCGTCGTTCACCGGATATGAACGGCTTCCCGTCTGTCGGAACACATGTTACACCAAATTCAGACAGACAGACAGACAGACAGAGACGGACAGACAAACAGACGGACAAACAGACAGACGGAGACAGACCGACGGACAGACAAACGGACAGACAGAAGGACGAGCTTTATGCAGACAGACATAACATATTGAATGATATTGAAACGTGTATGGTAGACAGACATAACATATTGTATTATAGTGAAACGTGTATGGTAGACAGACATAACATATTGAATGATAATGAAACGTGTATGGTAGACAGACATAACATATTGAATGATAATGAAACGTGTATGGTAGACAGACATAACATATTGTATGATAATGAAACGTGTATGGTAGACAGACATAACATATTGAATGATAATGAAACGTGTATGGTAGACAGACATAACATATTGAATGATATTGAAACGTGTATGGCAGACAGACATAACATATTGAATGATAATGAAACGTGTATGGTAGACAGACATAACATATTGTATGATAATGAAACGTGTATGGTAGACAGACATAACATATTGTATTATAGTGAAACGTGTATGGTAGACAGACATAACATATTGAATGATAATGAAACGTGTATGGTAGACAGACATAACATATTGAATGATAATGAAACGTGTTTGGTAGACAGACATAACATATTGAATGATAATGAAATGTGTATGGTGGACAGACATCTCACGTCCCTTTGATGGAAGGTTCAGTGGACACGACTGACATCTCACCTTTGATGGAAGGTTGAGTGGACACGACTGACATCTCACCTTTGATGGAAGGTTAAGTGAACATGACAGACATCTCACCTTTGATGGAAGGTTCTGTGGACATGACTGACACCTCACCTTTGATGGAAGGTTCAGTGGACATGACTGACACCTCACCTTTGATGGAAGGTTCAGTAGACATCTTTTGGCAAATCTCGTCCGGCATGAAACGGAAAGAACAGCCAAAGTCAGCGATCTTCACGTGACCCTAAACACACCAATCAGCACACACCAATCAACACACACCAATCAGCACACAAAAATCAGCATTGACCAACCAGCACACACCAATCAACATTGACCAATCAGCACACACCAATCAGCATTGACCATATAATAACACACACCAATCAACATTGACCAATCAGCACACACCAATCAGCATTGACCAACCAGCACACACCAATCAACATTGACCAACCAGCCCACACCAATCAGCACACACAAATCAGCACACACCAATCAGCACACACCAATCAGCACACACCAATCAGCACACACCAATCAACACACACCAATCGGCACACACCAATCAACACACACCAATCAGCAAACACCAATATGCAATCAGCACACACCAATCAACATTGACCAATCAGCACACACCAATCAGCATTGACCAACCAGCACACACCAATCAACATTGACCAATCAGCACACACCAATCAACACACACCAATCAGCACACACCAATATGCAATCAGCACACACCAATCAACATTGACCAATCAACACACACCAATCAGCATTGACCAACCAGCACACACCAATCAACATTGACCAATCAGCACACACCAATCAGCATTGACCATATAATAACACACACCAATCAACATTGACCAATCAGCACACACCAATCAGCATTGACCAACCAGCGCACACCAATCAGCACACACCAATCAGCACACACAAATCAGCATTGACCAACCAGCCCACACCCATCAACACACACCAATCAACACACACCAATCAACACACACCAATCAGCACACACCAATCAGCCCACACCAATCAGCACACACCAATCAGCACACACCAATCAGCGCACACCAATCAGCACACACCAATCACCACACACCAATCAACACACACCAATCAGCCCACACCAATCAGCACACACCAATCACCACACACCAATCAACACACACCAATCAGCCCACACCAATCAGCGCACACCAATCAGCACACACCAATCACCACACACCAATCAACACACACCAATCAGCACACACCAATCACCACACACCAATCAACACACACCAATCAGCCCACACCAATCAGCACACACCAATCAACACACACAAATCAACACACACAAATCAGCACCAATCAGCACACACAAATCAGCATTGACCAACCAGCACACACCAATCAATATTGACCAACCAGCCCACACCAGCTGTGTATCTTATAAGAAGTTCTTAAAAGTTCGAAGTTATTTTAGCATATAGGTTTTTTTTTTATGGTCTTAACAGTTAAACATGTATTACGTTATCATTAAGATTCATGCTTTGTTAGCACTAAGCAGTTGTTTTAATCAGTCTGGTTTTCTCTTGTTTTCATCTTATGAACATTCTAAATGTTAGACTAACTTATTGTCTTGTACAGAATAACAACTGTGTGAATGGTGCTATACTGAATGAAAGAGTGTGACATGAAGTTCTTGTACATCATTGTAAAGAGTGTGAATGACGTTTTAGTTTAGATGTCAAGCGCTTAGAGCAAGCCTTTTTAACGAAAGTTTTTGATTTAGCGCTATATAAATGTTCTTCTTATTATTATTATTATTATTAATCAGCACACACCAATCAACACACACCAATCAGCCCACACCAATCAGCACACACCAATCAACACACACCAATCAACACACACCAATCAGCACACACCAATCAGCACACACCAATCAACACACACCAATCAGCACACACCAATCAACACACACCAATCAGCACACAAATCAGCATTGACCAACAAGCCCACACCAATCAGCACACACCAATCAACACACACCAATCAGCACACACCAATCAGCAAACACTAATCAGCCCACACCAATCAGCAAACACTAATCAGCCCACACCAATCAACACACACCAATCAGCACACACCAATCAGCACACACCAATCAGCACACACCAATCAGCACACACCAATCAGCACACACCAATCAGCCCACACCAATCAGCACACACCAATCAGCACACACCAATCAGCCCACACCAATCAAAACACACCAATCAACACACACCAATCAACACACACCAATCAACACACACCAATCAGCACACACCAATCAGCACACACCAATCAGCCCACACCAATAAGCCCACACCAATAAGCACACACCAATCAGCACACACCAATCAGCACACAGAAATCAACACACACCAATCAACACACACCAATCAGCACACACCAATCAGCAAACACTAATCAGCCCACACCAATCAACACACACCAATCAGCACACACCAATCAGCACACACCAATCAGCAAACACTAATCAGCCCACACCAATCAACACACACCAATCAGCACACACCAATCAGCACACACCAATCAGCACACACCAATCAACACACACCAATCAACACACACCAATCAGCCCACACCCATCAGCACACACCAATCAGCCCACACCAATCAGCACACACGAATCAGCACAAACCAATCAGCCCACACCAATCAACACACACCAATCAACACAAACCAATCAACACACACCAATCAGCACACACCAATCAGCACACACCAATCAGCACACACCAATCAGCCCACACCAATAAGCCCACACCAATCAGCACACATCAATCAGCACACACCAAACAGCACACAGAAATCAACACACACCAATCAACACACACCAATCAGCACACACCAATCAACACACACCAATCAGCCCACACCAATCAGCACACACCAATCAGCATTGACCAACCAGCACACACCAATCAACATTGACCAACCAGCACACACAAATCAGCCCACACCAATCAGCCCACACCAATCAGCACACACCAATCAGCACACACAAATCAGCACACACCAATCAACCACACACACCAATCAACACACACCAATAAGCATACACTAATCAGCCCACACCAATCAACACACACCAATCAGCACACACCAATCAGCAAACACTAATCAGCACACACCAATCAACACACACCAATCAGCACACACCAATCAACAAACACTAATGAGCACACACCAATCAGCACACACCAATCAACACACACCAATCAACACACACCAATCAGCATACACTAATCAGCACACACCAATCAGCAAACACTAATCAGCCCACACCAATCAACACACACCAATCAACACACACCAATCAGCACACACCAATCAGCACACACCAATCAACACACACCAATCAGCACACACCAATCAACACACACCAATCAACACACACCAATCAGCCCACACCCATCAGCACACACCAATCAGCCCACACCAATCAGCACACACCAATCAGCACAAACCAATCAGCCCACACCAATCAACACACACCAATCAACACAAACCAATCAACACACACCAATCAGCACACACCAATCAGCAAACACTAATCAGCACACACCAATAAGCCCACACCAATAAGCACACACCAATCAGCACACACCAATCAGCACACAGAAATCAACACACACCAATCAACACACACCAATCAGCAAACACCAATCAACACACACCAATCAGCCCACACCAATCAGCACACACCAATCAGCATTGACCAACCAGCACACACAAATCAGCCCACACCAATCAGCCCACACCAATCAGCACACACCAATCAGCCCACACAAATCAGCACACACCAATCAACCACACACACCAATCAACACACACCAATCAGCATACACTAATCAGCACACACCAATCAACACACACCAATCAGCACACACCAATCAGCAAACACTAATCAGCACACACCAATCAACACACACCAATCAGCACACACCAATCAACAAACACTAATGAGCACACACCAATCAGCACACACCAATCAACACACACCAATCAACACACACCAATCAGCATACACTAATGAGCACACACCAATCAGCAAACACTAATTAGCAAACACCAATCAGCAAACACCAATCAACACACACCAATCAGCACACACCAATCAGCACACACCAATCAGCACACACCAATCAGCAAACACCAATCAACACACACTAATCAACACACACCAATCAACACACACCAATCAACACAAACCAATCAACACAAACCAATCAACACAAACCAATCAACACAAACCAATCAGCACACACCAATCAGCAAACACCAATCAACACACACCAATCAACATTGACCAATCAGCAAACACCAACCAGCACACACCAATCAGCACACACCAATCAACACACACCAATCAGCACACACCAATCAGCACACACCAATCAGCACACACCAATCAGCAAACACCAATCAACACACACCAATCAACACAAACCAATCAGCACACACTAATCAGCACACACAAATCAGCATTGACCAACCAGCACACACCAATCAACATTGACCAACCAGCACACACAAATCAGCCCACGCCAATCAGCCCACACCAATCAGAAAACACCAATCAACACACACCAATCAGCACACACCAATCAGCACACACCAATCAGCACACACCAATCAGCACACACCAATCAGCAAACACCAATCAACACACACCAATCAACACAAACCAATCAGCACACACTAATCAGCACACACAAATCAGCATTGACCAACCAGCACACACCAATCAACATTGACCAACCAGCACACACAAATCAGCCCACACCAGTCAGCCCACACCAATCAGCACACACCAATCAGCAAACACCAATCAACACACACCAATCAGCACACACCAATCAGCACACACCAATCAGCACACACCAATCAGCAAACACCAATCAACACACACTAATCAACACACCAATCAACACACACCAATCAACACAACCCAATCAACACAAACCAATCAACACAAACCAATCAACACAAACCAATCAGCACACACCAATCAGCAAACACCAATCAACACACACCAATCAACATTGACCAATCAGCACACACCAATCAGCACACACCAATCAGCACACACCAATCAGCACACACCAATCAGCACACACCAATCAGCACACACCAATCAGCAAACACCAATCAACACACACCAATCAACACAAACCAATCAGCACACACTAATCAGCACACACAAATCAGCATTGACCAACCAGCACACACCAATCAACATTGACCAACCAGCACACACAAATCAGCCCACGCCAATCAGCCCACACCAATCAGAAAACACCAATCAACACACACCAATCAGCACACACCAATCAGCACACACCAATCAGCACACACCAATCAGCACACACCAATCAGCAAACACCAATCAACACACACCAATCAACACAAACCAATCAGCACACACTAATCAGCACACACAAATCAGCATTGACCAACCAGCACACACCAATCAACATTGACCAACCAGCACACACAAATCAGCCCACACCAGTCAGCCCACACCAATCAGCACACACCAATCAGCACACACCAATGAACACACACCAATCAGCACACACCAATCAGCACACACAAATCAGCATTGACCAACCAGCACACACCAATCAGCCCACACCAATCAGCCCACACCAGTCAGCCCACACCAATCAGCCCACACCAATCAACACACACCAATCAGCACACACAAATCAGCATTGACCAACCAGCCCAAACCAATCAGCACACACCAATCAGCAAACACTAATCAGCCCACACCAATCAACACACACCAATCAGCACACACCAATCAGCCCACACCAATCAGCCCACACCAATCAGCCCACACCAATCAGCACACACCAATCAGCACACACCAATCAGCCCACACTAATCAGCCCACACCAATAAGCCCACTTCAATCAGCACACACCAATCAGCACACACCAATCAACACACACCAATCAGCACACACCAATCAGCACACACCAATCAGCCCACACTAATCAGCCCACACCAATAAGCCCACTTCAATCAGCACACACCAATCAGCACACACCAATCAACACACACCAATCAGCACAAACCAATCAGCACACACCAATCAGCACTCACCAATCAGCACTCACCAATCAGCCCACACCAATCAGCACACACCAATCAGCATACACTAATCAGCACACACCAATCAGCAAACACTAATCAGCAAACACCAATCAGCAAACACCAATCAACACACACCAATCAGCACACACCAATCAGCACACACCAATCAACACAAACCAATCAGCACACACCAATCAGCAAACACCAATCAACACACACCAATCAACACACACCAATCAACACAAACCAATCAACACAAACCAATCAACACAAACCAATCAGCACACACCAATGAGCAAACACCAATCAACACACACCAATCAACACAAACCAATCAGCACACACCAATCAGCAAACACCAATCAACACACACCAATCAACACAAACCAATCAGCACACACCAATCAGCAAACACCAATCAACACACACCAATCAACACAAACCAATCAGCACACACCAATCAGCAAACACCAATCAACACACACCAATCAACACAAACCAATCAGCACACAGAAGGAGGAGGGGGAGAGAAATGGCAGAGGGGGGGGAGGGGAGGGGGGTAGGGGAGTCAGAGGTGCCTTATGAACTGGTCGAGGATGAAAGTGGACAGAAGGAGGAGGGGGAGAGAGATGGCAGAGGGGGGGGGGGGGGGGTAGGGGAGTCAGAAGTGCCTTATGAACTGGTCAAGGGTGAAGTGGACAGAAGGAGGAGGGGGAGAGAGATGGCAGAGGGGAGAGGGGGGGGTAGGGGAGTCAGAGGTGCCTTATGAACTGGTCGAGGATGAAATGGACAGAAGGAGGAGGGGGAGAGAGATGGCAGAGGGGGGGGGGGGGGTAGGGGAGTCAGAGGTGCCTAATGAACTGGTCGAGGATGAAGTGGACAGAAGGAGGAGGGGGAGAGAGATGGCAGAGGGGGGGAGGGGGGGGTAGGGGAGTCAGAAGTGCCTTATGAACTGGTCAAGGGTGAAGTGGACAGAAGGAGGAGAGGGAGAGAGATGACAGAGGGGAGAGGGGGGGGGGGGTAGGGGAGTCAGAGGTGCCTTATGAACTGGTCAAGGGTGAAGTGGACAGAAGGAGGAGGGGGAGAGAGATGGCAGAGGGGAGAGGGGGGGGTAGGGGAGTCAGAGGTGCCTTATGAACTGGTCGAGGATGAAGTGGACAGAAGGAGGAAGGGGAGAGAGATGGCAGAGGGGAGAGGGGGGGGGGGGGGTAGGGGAGTCAGAGGTGCCTTATGAACTGGTCAAAGTTGAAATGGACAGAGGGGGGAGGGGGAGGGGAGAGAGAGATGGCAGGTGGGGGGGGGGGGAGTCAGAAGTGCCTTATGAACTGGTCGAGGATGAAGTGGACAGAAGGAGGAGGGGGAGATAGATGGCAGAGGGGGGGTTGGGCGGGAGTCAGAAGTGCCTTACGAACCGGTCAAAGTTGAAATGGACGGAGGGGGGAGGGGGAGGGGAGAGAGAGATGGCAGGTGGGGGGGGGGGGAGTCAGAAGTGCCTTACGAACTGGTCAAAGTTGAAATGGACAGAGGGGGGAGGGGGAGGGGAGAGAGAGATGGCAGGTGGGGGGGGGGGGGGAGTCAGAAGTGCCTTACGAACTGGTCAAAGTTGAAATGGACAGAGGGGGGAGGGGGAGGGGAGAGGGAGATGGCAGGTGGGGGGGGGGGGGGAGTCAGAAGTGCCTTACGAACTGGTCAAAGTTGAAATGGACACAGGGGGGAGGGGGAGGGGAGAGAGAGATGGCAGGTGGGGGGGGGAGTCAGAAGTGCCTTACGAACTGGTCAAAGTTGAAATGGACAGAGGGGGGAGGGGGAGGGGAGAGAGAGATGGCAGGTGGGGGGGGGGGGAGTCAGAGGTGCCTTACGAACTGGTCAAAGTTGAAATGGACACAGGGGGGAGGGGGAGGGGAGAGAGAGATGGCAGGTGTGTGGGGGGGGGGAGTCAGAAGTGCCTTACGAACTGGTCAAAGTTGAAATGAACAGAGGGGGGAGGGGGAGGGGAGAGAGAGATGGCAGGTGGGGGGGGGGGGGGAGGAGTCAGAAGTGCCTTACGAACTGGTCAAAGTTGAAATGGACAGAGGGGGGAGGGGGAGGGGAGAGAGAGATGGCAGGTGGGGGGGGGGGGAGTCAGAAGTGCCTTACGAACTGGTCAAAGTTGAAATGGACACAGGGGGGAGGGGGAGGGGAGAGAGAGATGGCAGGTGTGGGGGGGGGAGTCAGAAGTGCCTTACGAACTGGTCAAAGTTGAAATGGACACAGGGGGGAGGGGGAGGGGAGAGAGAGATGGCAGGTGGGGGGGGAGTCAGAAGTGCCTTACGAACTGGTCAAAGTTGAAATGGACAGAGGGGGGAGGGGGAGGGGAGAGAGAGGTGGGGGGGGGGAGTCAGAAGTGCCTTACGAACTGGTCAAAGTTGAAATGGACACAGGGGGGAGGGGGAGGGGAGAGAGAGATGGCAGGTGGGGGGGGGGGGAGTCAGAAGTGCCTTACGAACTGGTCAAAGTTGAAATGGACACAGGGGGGAGGGGGAGGGGAGAGAGAGATGGCAGGTGGGGGGGGGGGGGAGTCAGAAGTGCCTTACGAACTGGTCAAAGTTGAAATGGACACAGGGGGGAGGGGGAGGGGAGAGAGAGATGGCAGGTGGGGGGGGGGGGGGGAGTCAGAAGTGCCTTACGAACTGGTCGAGGAGGAAGTTGGACGGCTGCACGTTGCGGTGCATAAAGCCGTGACGATGTAGGACGCTGATCGCCATCAGCATCTCGGCGCCATACACCCTGGTCTGGTACTCTCGCAGCGTGCCTTCCTGCTGTACTAGCTGGGCCAGGCTGCCTGTATCACACAAACATGTCTCTTTGTATCTCGCAGCGTGCCTTCCTGCTGTACTAGCTGGGCCAGGCTGCCTGTGCCACACAAACATGTCTCTCTGTGTCACAAAAACATGTCTCTCCGTGTCACTCAAATATGTCTCTCTGTATCACACAAACATGTCTCTGTAACACACTAACATGTCTCTCTGTGTCACACAAACATGTATCTCTGTGTCACACAAACATGTCTCTCCTTATCACACAAACATGTCTCTCTCTATCACACAAACATGTCTCTCTGTGTCACACACAAATTTCTCTCTGAATAACACAAACATGTCTCTCTGTGTCACACAAACATGTCTCTCTGTGTCACACAAACATGTCTCTCTGTACCCGGGTCTGGTACTCTCGTAGCGTACACACACACACACACACACACACACACACACACACACACACACACGCGCGCGCGCGCACACACATAGACAAACATACACACACACACTCACACACATACCCACACACACACACAAATATTTTCTGTTGTAGCAACTGGAACTAACAAGTAGAAACGGGACTCTTTGAAACAGTGAATCGCAAAACGTACCTCTTGAGATGTCATAGAAACTGTCTGATGTGAAACATACCTCTTGAGATGTCATGAAAACTGTCTGATGTGAAACATACCTCTTGAGATGTCGTGGAAACTGTCTGATATGAAACATACCTCTTCAGATCTCGTGGAAACTGTCTGTGGTGAAACATACCTCTTGAGATGTCGTGGAAACTGTGTGATGTGAAACATACCTCTTGAGATGTCGTGGAAACTGTCTGATATCAAACATACCTTTTGAGATGTCGTGGAAACTGTGTGATGTGAAACATACCTCTTGAGATGTCATGGAAACTGTCTGACGTGAAACATACCTCTAGATATGTCATGGAAACTGTCTGATGTGGAACATACCTCTACATATGTCATGGAAACTGTGTGATGTAAAACATACCTCAGGATATGTCGTAAAAACTGTGTGACGTGAAACATACCTCTAGATATGTCATGGAAACTGTGTGATGTGAAACATACCTCTAGATATGTCATGGAAACTGTCTGACGTGAAACATACCTCCGGGGATGTCGTGGAAACTGTCTGATGTAAAACATACCTCCAGGGATGTCGTGGAAACTGTCTGATGTGAAACATACCTCTAGAGATGTCGTGCAAACTGTGTGATGTTAAACATACCTCTAGATATGTCGTGCAAACTGTCTGACTTGAAACATACCTCCAGGGATGTCGTGGAAACTGTCTGATGTAAAACATACCTCTAGAGATGTCGTGCAAACTGTGTGATGTTAAACATACCTCTAGATATGTCGTGCAAACTGTCTGACTTGAAACATACCTCCAGGGATGTCGTGGAAACTGTCTGACGTGAAAATTACCTCTGTATATGTCGTGGAAACTGTGTGACGTAAAACATACCTCTAGATATGTCGTGTAAACTGTCTGACGTGAAACATACCTCCAGGGATGTCATGGAAACTGTCTGACGTGAAACATACCTCTAGATATGTCGTGGAAACTGTGTGACGTCAAACATACCTCTAGATATGTCGTGTAAACTGTCTGACGTGAAACATACCTCCAGGGATGTCATGGAAACTGTCTGACGTGAAACATACCTCTAGATATGTCGTGGAAACTGTGTGACGTGAAACATACCTCTTGATATGTCATGGAAACTGTCTGACGTCAAACATACCTCTAGATATGTCCTTGAAACTGTCTGATGTGAAACATACCTTTAGAGATGTCGTAGAAACTGTGTGACGTGAAACATACCTCCAGGGATGTCGTGGAAACTGTGTGACGTGAAACATACCTCCAGGGATGTCGTGGAAACTGTGTGACGTGAAACATACCTCCAGGGATGTCGTGGAAACTGTCTGACGTGAAACATACCTCCAGGGATGTCGTGGAAACTGTCTGACGTGAAACATACCTCCAGGGATGTCGTGGAAACTGTGTGACGTGAAACATACCTCCAGGGATGTCGTGGAAACTGTCTGACGTGAAACATACCTCCAGGGATGTCGTGGAAACTGTCTGACGTGAAACATACCTCCAGGGATGTCGTGGAAACTGTGTGACGTGAAACATACCTCCAGGGATGTCGTGGAAACTGTCTGACGTGAAACATACCTCCAGGGATGTCGTGGAAACTGTGTGACGTGAAACATACCTCCAGGGATGTCGTGGAAACTGTCTGACGTGAAACATACCTCCAGGGATGTCGTGGAAACTGTCTGACGTTAAACATACCTCCAGGGATGTCGTGGAAACTGTCTGACGTTAAACATACCTCTAGAGATGTCCGCGTGGAAACTGTCTGACGTGAAACATACCTCCAGGGATGTCGTGGAAACTGTGTGACGTGAAACATACCTCCAGGGATGTCGTGGAAACTGTCTGACGTTAAACATACCTCTAGAGATGTCCGCGTGGAAACTGTCTGACGTGAAACATACCTCCAGGGATGTACTCCAACAACTCAAAGTAGTAGTGCGAGTCCTGGAAACTGTGAAACATCCTTTCCACCCACACGCTGTTCACCTCCATCAGCAGTGTGCGCTCGTTGTTCAGTTGAGCGATCACCTGTGATCAAACAGTCGAGTCAGACATCTCACACAATACAATACAACACAATGTAATCACGTCAGTTAGACATCTCACACAATACAATAAAACACAATGCAATCACGTCAGTCAGACATCTCACACAATACAATACAACACAATGCAATCACGTCAGTCAGACATCTCACACAATACAATACAACACAATGCAATTACCTGTAATCAAACAGTCAAACATCTCAAAAAATACAACACAACACAATGCAATCACGTCAGTCAGACATCTCACACAATACAATACAACACAATGTAATCACGTCAGTTAGACATCTCACACAATACAATAAAACACAATGCAATCACGTCAGTCAGACATCTCACACAATACAATACAACACAATGCAATCACGTCAGTTTAGACATCTCACACAATACAATGCAACACAATGCAATTACCTGTAATCAAACAGTCAAACATCTCAAAAAATACAACACAACATACTGTAATCACGTCAGTCAGACATCTCACACAATACAATACAACACAATGTAATCACGTCAGTCATTTGTTTGTTTGCTTGTTTGCTTAACGCCCAGCCGACCACGAAGGGCCATATCAGGGCGGTGCTGCTTTGACATATAACGTGCGCCACACACAAGACAGAAGTCGCAACACAGGCTTCATGTCTCACCCAGTCACATTATTCTGACACCGGACCAATCAGTCCTAGCACTAACCCCATAATGCCAGACGCCAGGCGGAGCAGCCACTAGATTGCCAATTTTAAAGTCATAGGTATGACCCGGCCGGGGTTCGAACCCACGACCTCCCGATCACGGGGCGAACGCCTTACCACTAGGCCAACCGTGTTTCACGTCAGTCAGACATCTCACACAATACAATACAACACAATGTAATCACGTCAGTCAGACATCTCACACAATACAATACAACACAATGTAATCACGTCAGTCAGACATCAGTCTCACACAATACAATACAACACAATGTAATCACGTCAGTCAGACATCTCACACAATACAATACAACACAATGCAATCACGTCAGTCAGACATCTCACACAATACAATACAACACAATGCAATCACGTCAGTCAGACATCTCACACAATACAATACAACACAATGCAATCACGTCAGTCAGACATATCACACAATACAATACAGCACAATGTAATCACGTCAGTCAGACATCTCACACAATACAATACAACACAATGCAATCACGTCAGTCAGACATCTCACACAATACAATACAACACAATGCAATCACGTCAGTCAGACATGTTACACAATACAATACAACACAATGTAATCACGTCAGTCAGACATGTTACACAATACAATACAACACAATGCAATCACGTCAGTCAGACATCTTACACAATACAATACAACACAATGCAATCACGTCAGTCAGACATGTTACACAATACAATACAACACAATGCAATCACGTCAGTCAGACATCTCACACAATACAATGCAACACAATGTAATCACGTCAGTCAGACATCTCACACAATACAATGCAACACAATGCAATTACCTGTAATCAAACAGTCAAACATCTCAGTCAATACAATGCAACGCAATGCAATGACGTCAGGGAGACCGTATCATTCAATATATTGCAACGCAATGCAATGACGTCAGTGGGACATCTCATTCAATACAATGCAACACAGTACAACAAAATGCAATGACGTCAGTGAGACATCTCAGTCAATATAATGCAACGCAATACAATGCAACAAACTGCAATAACGTCAGTGAGACATCAATCAATCAATCAATCAATGAGGCTTATATCGCGCATATTCCGTGGGTACAGTTCTAGGCGCTCTGCAGTGATGCCGTGTGAGATGAAATTTTATACGGCCAGTAGATTGCAGCCATGTCGGCGCATATTTACCTTTCACGGCCTTATTCCAAGTCACACGGGTATGGTAGACAATTATTAACTGTGCCTAAGCAATTTTGCCAGAAAAGACCCTTTTGTCAATCGTGGGATCTTTAACGTGCACACCCAATGTAGTATACACGGGGGGTGGTTCGGACACCGAAGAGAGTCTGCACACAAAGTTGACTCTGTGAAATAAATTTCCGCCGAACCTGGGATCGAACTCGCGCTGACAGCGGCCAACTGGATACAAATCCAGCGCGCTACCAACTGAGCTATATGAGACATCTCATTCAATACAATGCCAGGCAATACATTGACGTCAATGGGACATCTCATTCAATATAATGCAACGCAATACAATACAACAAAATGCAATCACGTCAGTGAGACATCTCACGTAATACAATGCAACACAATGCAATGACGTCAGTGAGACATCTCATTCAATATAATGCAACGCAATATAATACAATACAACACAACGCATGTTGCACATTTTACAAGATGTTGAGAACCAGTCCTTTGGGAAGTGGGAAGGGGGTTGTTTGTGTGTGTGTAATTGTCTGCTTTTCTCTTTAAATACATTTATTTTCCACAATGTTAGTGTATCGGTCGTTGGCCTACACAGTGTCAGTGTCAGTGTCTCTCTCCCTCTCTCTATCCATGTCTCTCTCTACCTCCCCTCCCCCCTCCCCCCCCCCCCCCCCCCGCCCACTTCCTACCCGCAAGTCTTCTGGTCCACGCAGGCGATGCACGGTCTTCATGGCGTAGAGATGGCCCGTGTGTTTGTTCTTCACCAGCCTCACCTGTACACAACGCTCAGTCATCACTCGTACACAACACTCAGTCGTCAGTCGTACACAACACTCAGCGGTCATCACTCGTGCACAACACTCAGTCATCACTCGTGCACAACGCTCAGTCATCACTCGTACACAACACTCAGTCATCACTCGTACACAACACTCAGTCGTCACTCGTACACAACACTCAGTCATCACTCGTGCACAACGCTCAGTCATCACTCGTACACAACACTCAGTCATCACTCGTACACAACACCCAGTCATCACTCGTGCACAACACTCAGTCATCACTCGTACACAACACTCAGTCATCACTCGTGCACAACACTCAGTCATCACTCGTACACAACACTCAGTCATCACTCGTACACAACACTCAGTCATCACTCGTACACAACACTCAGTCATCACTCGTACACAACACTCAGTCGTCACTCGTGCACAACACTCAGTCATCACTCGTACACAACACTCAGTCATCACTCGTGCAAAACGCCCAGTCATCACTCGTACACAACGCTGAGTCATCACTCGTACACAACGCTCAGTCATCACTCGTACACAACACTCAGTCATCACTCGTACACAACGCTCAGTCATCACTCGTACACAACGCTCAGTCATCACTCGTACACAACACTCAGTCATCACTCGTACACAACACTCAGTCATCACTCGTACACAACACTCAGTCATCACTCGTACACAACACTCAGTCATCACTCGTACACAACACTCAGTCATCACTCGTGCACAACGCTCAGTCATCACTCGTACACAACACTCAGTCATCACTCGTACACAACACTCAGTCATCACTCGTGCACAACGCTCAGTCATCACTCGTGCACAACGCTCAGTCATCACTCGTGCACAACGCTCAGTCGTCACTCGTACACAACACTCAGTCGTCACTCGTACACAACACTCAGTCGTCACTCGTACACAACACTCAGTCGTCACTCGTACACAACACTCAGTCGTCACTCGTACACAACACTCAGTCGTCACTCGTACACAACACTCAGTCGTCACTCGTAAATAACACTCAGTCGTCACTCGTACGCAACACTCAGTCGTCACTCGTACACAACGCTCAGTCGTCACTCGTACACAACACTCAGTCGTCACTCGTACACAACACTCAGTCGTCACTCGTACATAACACTCAGTCGTCACTCGTACACAACACTCAGTCGTCACTCGTACACAACACTCAGTCGTCACTCGTACACAACACTCAGTCGTCACTCGTACACAACACTCAGTCATCACTCGTACACAACACTCAGTCATCACTCGTACACAACACTCAGTCATCACTCGTACACAACACTCAGTCATCACTCGTACACAACACTCAGTCATCACTCGTACACAACACTCAGTCATCACTCGTGCACAACGCTCAGTCATCACTCGTACACAACACTCAGTCATCACTCGTACACAACACTCAGTCATCACTCGTACACAACACTCAGTCATCACTCGTACACATCACTCAGTCATCACTCGTACACAACACTCAGTCATCACTCGTACACAACACTCAGTCATCACTCGTGCACAACGCTCAGTCATCACTCGTACACAACACTCAGTCATCACTCGTACACAACGCTCAGTCATCACTCGTACACAACACTCAGTCATCACTCGTACACAACACTCAGTCATCACTCGTACACAACACTCAGTCATCACTCGTACACATCACTCAGTCATCACTCGTACACAACACTCAGTCATCACTCGTGCACAACGCTCAGTCATCACTCGTGCACAACGCTCAGTCGTCACTCGTACACAACACTCAGTCGTCACTCGTACACAACACTCAGTCGTCACTCGTACACAACACTCAGTCGTCACTCGTACACAACACTCAGTCGTCACTCGTACACAACACTCAGTCGTCACTCGTACACAACACTCAGTCGTCACTCGTACACAACACTCAGTCGTCACTCGTAAATAACACTCAGTCGTCACTCGTACGCAACACTCAGTCGTCACTCGTACACAACGCTCAGTCGTCACTCGTACACAACACTCAGTCGTCACTCGTACACAACACTCAGTCGTCACTCGTACATAACACTCAGTCGTCACTCGTACACAACACTCAGTCGTCACTCGTACACAACACTCAGTCGTCACTCGTACACAACACTCAGTCATCACTCGTACACAACACTCAGTTATCACTCGTACACAACACTCAGTCGTCACTCGTACACAACGCTCAGTCATCACTCGTACACAACGCTCAGTCGTCACTCGTACATAACACTCAGTCGTCACTCGTACACAACACTCAGTCGTCACTCGTACACAACACGGTAATAATGAACATATTTTGATATGGTGACAATGCGAGTGAACAGATGATGATATGGTGACAGACAGACAGGAGACAAGATGAGAGTCAAGAAGAGAGACAAGTTGGGAGACAAGTCAGGAGACGGGGCCAGGGAGACAAGTCGAGAGACGAGGGCAGGGAGACAAGTCGGGAGACGAGGGCAGGGAGACAAGTCAGGAGACGGGGGCAGGGAGACAAGTCAGGAGACGGGGGCAGGGAGACAAGTCAGGAGACGAGGGCAGGGAGACAAGTCAGGAGACGAGGGCAGGGAGACAAGTCAGGAGACGGGGGCAGGGAGACAAGTCAGGAGACGAGGCCAGGGAGACAAGTCAGGAGACGGGGGCAGGGAGACAAGTCAGGAGACGGGGGCAGGGAGACAAGTCAGGAGACGGGGGCAGGGAGACAAGTCAGGAGACGGGGGCAGGGAGACAAGTCAGGAGACGAGGGCAGGGAGACAAGTCGGGAGACGAGGGCAGGGAGACAAGTCGGGAGACGAGGGCAGGGAGACAAGTCAGGAGACGGGGGCAGGGAGACAAGTCAGGAGACGGGGGCAGGGAGACAAGTCAGGAGACGGGGGCAGGGAGACAAGTCAGGAGACGAGGGCAGGGAGACAAGTCAGGAGACGGGGGCAGGGAGACAAGTCAGGAGACGGGGGCAGGGAGACAAGTCAGGAGACGGGGGCAGGGAGACAAGTCAGGAGACGGGGGCAGGGAGACAAGTCAGGAGACGGGGGCAGGGAGACAAGTCAGGAGACGGGGGCAGGGAGACAAGTCAGGAGACGGGGGCAGGGAGACAAGTCGGGAGACGAGGGCAGGGAGGCACTGACCGGACCGCAATACCCCCTCCCCAGCTCTTTGATGACGTTGAACTCGTCCGCCGGTAAAGTTTTCACCTGTAACCACTTCTGTGCCAGCTTCAGGTGCTGTGTTTCTTCTTTCCATAGTCTCTGTAACACAAAACAATACGTTACCATGGTAACCATTGTCTTTGTAACACACAACAGCATGTAACCATGGTAACCATTGTCTCTGTAACACACAACGGCATGTAACCATGGTAACCATTGTCTCTGTAACACACACCGGCATGTAACCATGGTAACCATTGTCTCTGTAACACACAACGGCATGTAACCATGATAACCATTGTCTCTGTAACACACAACGGCATGTAACCATGGTAGCCATTGTCTCTGTTACACAGAGCGTTATGTGACCATGGTAACTATTGTCTCTGTAACACACGTTATGTGACCAGAGGAACCATTGCCTCTGTAATAAACGTTATGTCACACTCACACACACACGCACTTTCATATACACACACACACACACACAGACACACATACACGTACGCACACACACACACACCGGCACATACATACACACACACACACACGCGCGCGCGCGCGGGCACACACACAAACACATGCACGCACACATACACACGCACACACACATATACACACACACACACTCACACATACACACACACATATACACGCACACACACACACAAAGACACACACATTGCTCTTTACAATCTACTGCATATAAAGACGTAAAAATACAGACAGACAGACCACTATGATACTTTACCCGAGCATCAGTGACTTCATAATCTCTGCAAAAATACATATTGCGTTACAGTTAGCGTGAGTGTTAATAGGCTTAAAGTACTTTCACAGAAAGACGAACTACGAGTATATAATGTCTTGGTAGGCCTACATACAGTATGACATCATAGCACGATAATTATGTCGGAATAGAACAGAGAAAGCAAAGGCCAAAGTGCAATACAATGTGATGGCTGTTTTCGCACAAGTTTGCAGTGCCTAATTATATTCTGTGTGTGCGTGCGTGCGTGTGCGCGCATGTATGCATGTGTGTGTGTGTGTGTGTGTGTGTGTGTGTGTGTGTGTGTGTGTGTGTGCGAGTGTGACACTGACTAACAAAACCCCAAAGTGCAGAGCAACGCCAGACTCACGATAACTTCCTGTGCATATTGTTGTTACGATCCATGTCCATTACCCGACACTGACACCCACACCTGATATACTGCCCGACACTGACACCCACACCTGATATACTGCCCGACACTGACACCCACACCTGATATACTGCCCGACACTGACACCCACACCTGATATACTGCCCGACACTGACATCCACACCTGATGGAAGCCTGCTCACTGCCCGACACTGACACCCACACCTGATGGAAGCCTGCTCATTGTCCGACACTGACACCCACACCTGATATACTGCCCGACACTGACACCCACACCTGATGGAAGCCTGCTCACTGCCCGACACTGACACCCACACCTGATGGAAGCCTGCGGCTCATTGCCCGACACCAACACCCACACCTGATGGAAGCCTGCTCACTGGCCGACACTGACACCCACACCTGATGGAAGCCTGCTCACTGGCCGACACTGACACCCACACCTGATGGAAGCCTGCTCACTGGCCGACACTGACACCCACACCTGATGGAAGCCTGCTCACTGCCCGACACTGACACCCACACCTGATGGAAGCCTGCTCACTGCCCGACACTGACACCCACACCTGATGGAAGCCTGCTCACTGGCCGACACTGACACCCACACCTGATGGAAGCCTGCTCACTGCCCGACACTGACACCCACACCTGATGGAAGCCTGCTCACTGCCCGACACTGACACCCACACCTGATGGAAGCCTGCTCACGTTTCGGTCCCGGCTGCTGAAGAACGCAAAGACTCAAGCAATTGATGACGCAGGTCTTGTGTATGCAAACAAGAAATGACGCATTGCAACGTCACCATACACACGTCACTGCATATACAACGTCACTATTCATGGTGCCGCGAATGCGTCTCGGTCACCAAGCTTCATGGAACACTGGGGTTAATGTATGCACGTGTCCCTCATTATCAGGTCAATCAGGACACTGGGGTTAATGTATGCACGTGTCCCTTATTATCAGGTCATCCAGAACACTGGGGTTAATGTATGCACGTGTCTCTTATTATCAGGTCATCCAGAACGCTGGGGTTAATGTATGCAGGTTTTCTCATTATCAGGTCAATCAGAACACCGGGGTTAATGTATGCACGTGTCTCTTATTATCAGGTCATCCAGAACGCTGGGGTTAATGTATGCAGGTTTTCTCATTATCAGGTCAATCAGAACACCGGGGTTAATGTATGCACGTGTCCTTCATTATCAGGTCAATCAGAACACTTGAGTTAATGTATGTACGTGTCCCTCACTCAGAACACTGGGGTTAATGTATGTACGTGTCTCTTATTATCAGGTCAATCAGAACACCGGGGTTAATGTATGTACGTGTCTCTTATTATCAGGTCAATCAGAACACTGGGGTTAATGTATGTACGTGTCTCTTATTATCAGGTCAATCAGAACACCGGGGTTAATGTATGTACGTGTCTCTTATTATCAGGTCAATCAGAACACTGGGGTTAATGTATGTACGTGTCTCTTATTATCAGGTCAATCAGAACACTGGGGTTAATGTATGTACGTGTCTCTTATTATCAGGTCAATCAGAACACCGGGGTTAATGTATGTACGTGTCTCTTATTATCAGGTCAATCAGAACACTGGGGTTAATGTATGTACGTGTCTCTTATTATCAGGTCAATCAGAACACCGGGGTTAATGTATGTACGTGTCTCTTATTATCAGGTCAATCAGAACACTGGGGTTAATGTATGTACGTGTCTCTTATTATCAGGTCAATCAGAACACTGGGGTTAATGTATGTACGTGTCCCTTATTATCAGGTCAATCAGAACACCGGGGTTAATGTATGTACGTGTCTCTTATTATCAGGTCAATCAGAACACTGGGGTTAATGTATGTACGTGTCTCTTATTATCAGGTCAATCAGAACACTGGGGTTAATGTATGTACGTGTCTCTTATTATCAGGTCAATCAGAACACTGGGGTTAATGTATGCACGTGTCCTTCATTATCAGGTCAATCAGAACACCGGGGTTAATGTATGTACGTGTCCCTTATTATCAGGTCAATCAGAACACCGGGGTTAATGTATGTACGTGTCCCTTATTATCAGGTCAATCAGAACACTGGAGTTAATGTATGTACGTGTCCCTTATTATCAGGTCAATCAGAACACTGGGGTTAATGTATGTACGTGTCCCTTATTATCAGGTCAATCAGAACACCGGGGTTAATGTATGTACGTGTCCCTTATTATCAGGTCAATCAGAACACTGGAGTTAATGTATGTACGTGTCCCTTATTATCAGGTCAATCAGAACACTGGGGTTAGTGTATGTACGTGTCCCTTATTATCAGGTCAATCAGAACACTGGGGTTAATGTATGTACGTGTCCCTTATTATCAGGTCAATCAGAACGCTGGGGTTAATGTATGTACGTGTCCCTTATTATCAGGTCAATCAGAACACTGGAGTTAATGTATGTACGTGTCCCTTATTATCATGTCAATCAAAACACTGGGGTTAATGTATGTACGTGACCCTTATTATCAGGTCAATCAGAACACCGGGGTTAATGTATGTACGTGTCCTTCATTATCAGGTCAATCAAAACACTGGGGTTAATGTATGTACGTGTCCCTTATTATCAGGTCAATCACAACACCGGGGTTAATGTATGTACGTGTCCCTTATTATCAGGTCAATCAGAACACTGGGGTTAATGTATGTACGTGTCCCTTATTATCAGGTCAATCAGAACACTGGGGTTAATGTATGTACGTGTCCCTTATTATCAGGTCAATCAGAACACTGGGGTTAATGTATGCACGTGTCCCTTATTATCAGGTCAATCAGAACACTGGGGTTAATGTATGTACGTGTCCCTCATTATCAGGTCATCCAGAACACTGGGGTTAATGTATGTACGTGACCCTTATCAGGTCAATCAGAACACTGGGGTTAATGTATGTACGTGTCCCTTATTATCATGTCAATCAGAACGCTGGGGTTAATGTATGTACGTGTCCCTTATTATCAGGTCAATCAGAACACTGGGGTTAATGTATGTACGTGTCCCTCACTCAGAACGCTGGGGTTAATGTATGTACGTGTCCCTTATTATCATGTCAATCAAAACACTGGGGTTAATGTATGCACGTGTCCCTCATTATCAGGTCAATCAGAACACTGGGGTTAATGTATGCACGTGTCCCTCATTATCAGGTCAATCAGAACACTGGGGTTAATGTATGCACGTGTCCCTCATTATCAGGTCACCTTTTATGGAACACTAGTGTGTCTGTGTCCGTGTGTGTGTGTGTGTGTCTGTGTGTGTGTGTGTGTGTCTGTCTGTCTGTGACTTTTCAATAAATGTAATCCTCAGTTGTGGTCAGTGGTTTTGGTTATTCCTTGTGCGAAGGGTTTTTGTTATTCTTTGCGCTGGGTTCTCTCTGGCAACTGCAATCCCAAAGGGTTTATGTTATTCCTTGTGCTGGGTTCTCGTGCAAAGAGTTTATGTTATTCCTTGTGCAAAGGGTTTATTCTATTCCTTGTGCAAAGAGTTTATTTTATTCCTTGCGCTGGGTTCTCTCTGGCAACTTTAATCCAAAAGGGTGCACGTCTTCTCGGCTGCTGAACAAAACGTTGAGAGAAAGACAGATACAAAATCAGAGAATAAAATCTATATATGTGTGACGACTGGCATCACTCTAACACACACACACACACACACACACTTACACACACACACACTTACACACACACACACTTACACACACTTACACAAGCTTTAATAAAGTAGTAAACACCCTTACGCATTTGGAAAAAAATGTACTTGCATCCAACAAGATCAAACAGAAGTTGCACACTACACCTTTTTTCATCATTCTTAACATAGAAATAATATTCAAGTATCAACAAAACAATTCAAACAAACAAACAAACACTGTTGGAGGCATATTTATGTTTTCTGTACTTGTGCATATTTACATAATACCGCACATCAACATGGTTTGCATACGAGTCAATGTTTCATACACTGTTGTCAACCGAGGAAAGGGAAAACGGAAGAAGTGGCGGGGACAGAGGGTATAATGTGTTAAAAAGGAAAACGGAAGAAGTGGCGGGGACAGAGGGTATAATGTGTTAAAAAGGAAAACGGAAGAAGTGGCGGGGACAGAGGGTATAATGTGTTAAAAAGGAAAACGGAAGAAGTGGCGGGGACAGAGGGTATAATGTGTTAAAAAGGAAATGGGAAAGAAGTGGCGGGGACAGAGGGTATGATGTGTTAAAAAGGAAATGGGAAAGAAGTGGCGGGGACAGAGGGTATAATGTGTTAAAAAGGAAATGGGAAAGAAGTGGCGGGGACAGAGGGTATGATGTGTTAAAAAGGAAATGGGAAAGAAGTGGCGGGGACAGAGGGTATAATGTGTTAAAAAGGAAAACGGAAGAAGTGGCGGGGACAGAGGGTATAATGTGTTAAAAAGGAAAACGGAAGAAGTGGCGGGGACAGAGGGTATAATGTGTTAAAAAGGAAAACGGAAGAAGTGGCGGGGACAGAGGGTATCATGTGTTAAAAAGGAAATGGGAAAGAAGTGGCGGGGACAGAGGGTATCATGTGTTAAAAAGGAAATGGGAAAGAAGTGGCGGGGACAGAGGGTATGATGTGTTAAAAAGGAAAACGGAAGAAGTGGCGGGGACAGAGGGTATAATGTGTTAAAAAGGAAAACGGAAGAAGTGGCGGGGACAGAGGGTATGATGTGTTAAAAAGGAAATGGGAAAGAAGTGGCGGGGACAGAGGGTATAATGTGTTAAAAAGGAAATGGGAAAGAAGTGGCGGGGACAGAGGGTATAATGTGTTAAAAAGGAAATGGGAAAGAAGTGGCGGGGACAGAGGGTATCATGTGTTAAAAAGGAAAACGGAAGAAGTGGCGGGGACAGAGGGTATCATGTGTTAAAAAGGAAATGGGAAAGAAGTGGCGGGGACAGAGGGTATCATGTGTTAAAAAGGAAAACGGAAGAAGTGGCGGGGACAGAGGGTATATTTAATGTGTTAAAAAGGAAAACGGAAGAAGTGGCGGGGACAGAGGGTATAATGTGTTAAAAAGGAAATGGGAAAGAAGTGGCGGGGACAGAGGGTATAATGTGTTAAAAAGGAAAACGGAAGAAGTGGCGGGGACAGAGGGTATATTTAATGTGTTAAAAAGGAAAACGGAAGAAGTGGCGGGGACAGAGGATATTTCTTCTTCTTCTTCTGCGTTCGTGGGCTGAAACTCCCACGTACATGTGTTTTTTGCACGAGTGGAATTTTACGTGTATGACCGTTTTTTACCCCGCCATTTAGGCAGCCATACGCCGTTTTTGGAGGAAGCATGCTGGGTATTTTCGTGTTTCTATAACCCACCGAACTCTGACATGGATTACAGGATCTTTTACGTGCGCACTTGGTCTTGTGCTTGCGTGTACACACGGGAGTGTTCGGACACCGAGGAGAGTCTGCACACAAAGTTGACTCTGAGAAATAAATCTCTCGCCGAACGTGGGGACGAACTCACGCTGACAGCGGCCAACTGGATGCAAATCCAGCGAGCTACCGACTGAGCTACATCCCCGCCCTGCACAGAGGGTATAAAAGGAAAACGGAAGAAGTGGCGGAGACAGAGGGTATGATGTGTTAAAAAGGAAAACGGAAGAAGTGGCGGGGACAGAGGGTATAATGTGTTAAAAAGGAAAACGGAAGAAGTGGCGGGGACAGAGGGTATGTGTTAAATTGGATTCACTCTATGTCCACGTCCTCATTTGCTCTTTTTGATTTTAACCTTAACCAAATGAAAATGAATCGAATTATCAATAATACATTCAACAACACAAAAATTGTGATGATATATTCACTTGCTTGTAACAACTCATCAATTTTGTGCACCTCTGTATGAAAACAGAAACGTTCAAGAAAAATAATTTTTAAAAACGCCGCTAAATAAATAGCTCATTAAACACTTTCTACCCCACCTATGTTGACCAAGTTTTTTTTTAGCCGAGACCAGCTGTGCTGCAGCAGGTCACTCAGGATTGTATTAATTGTGTAGGAACTGTGTATCAACACGCTGGAATGCAGGCGTTACAGGAAGCGGCTAATGCTGACAGTCTGAGTGGATATATCTGTACCGGGTCAGATAGAGCCATATGAGTGGGTACGGATATGGGAGACGATGAGTTAACCAACATTTGTGGTCAGTAATAATCAAAAATTAATGAGAAAAAATAAACGGTGAAAAATTAACAACTGATTTAAAACATTTTTTCAAGGCGAGCTCATATAAGAGAGCACACACACACACACACACACAAATGCATAGAAACAGACAGACAGACACACAGCAACAGACAGACACACACACACTCAGCAACAGACAAAATCCTAATGACACTCACCCACACTGTGGTGTCAATGCACACTGAGGCTCACCCTTACTTATCTACCACACTGTAGTGTCAATGCACACTGAGGCTCACCCTTACTTATCACCCACACTGTAGTGTCAATGCACACTGAGGCTCACCCTTACTTATCACCCACACTGTAGTGTCAATGCACACTGAGGCTCACCCTTACTTATCACCCACACTGTAGTGTCAATGCACACTGAGGCTCACCCTTACTTATCACCCACACTGTAGTGTCAATGCACACTGAGGCTCACCCTTACTTATCACCCACACTGTAGTGTCAATGCACACTGAGGCTCACCCTTACTTATCACCCACACTGTAGTGTCAATGCACACTGAGGCTCACCCTTACTTATCTCCATGCAAAAAAAAGCAAAGTTTTATTTATTTATTTGGTGTTAAACGTCGTTTTCAACCACGAAGGTTATATCGCGACGGGAAAAGGGGGGGGGGGGGGGGGGGGGAGATGGGATAGAGCCACTTGTTAATTGTTTCTTGTTCACAAAAGCACTAATCAAAAAATTGCTCCAGGGGCTTGCAACGTAGTACAATATATTACCTCACTGGGAGAATGCAAGTTTCCAGTACAAAGGACTTAACATTTCTTACATACTGCTTGACTAAAATCTTTTCAAAAATTGACTATATTCTATACAAGAAACACTTAACAAGGGTAAAAGGAGAAACAGAATCCGTTAGCCGCCTCTTACGACATGCTGGGGAGCATCGTTAAATTCCTCCCCCTAACCCGCGGGGGGAAAAACAAAGCAAAGGTCCCCTAAGAACATGATACTCAATGATGAACAAGTTTAGCATTCACAAGACAAATAAAAGGTCCCCTAAGAACATGATACTCAATGATGAACAAGTTTAGCATTCACAAGACAAATAAAAGGTCCCCTAAGAACATGATACTCAATGATGAACAAGTTTAGCATTCACAAGACAAATAAAAGGTCCCCTAAGAACATGATACTCAATGATGAACAAGTTTAGCATTCACAAGACAAATAAAAGAACTGTTTTACTCCTAGTCCTACCTCATTGAAGCACAAAAAGCCACACACATTCTGCTGACTGCGTGAACGGTTTTGGTCCCTGCGCTTTTAATATCTTCAGCTCTATTACTTTTGTCATCACGTAGCCAATAACAAAGTCATAAACCTATTTACATTAACCTATTTACATATGAACATATAACTGAAATAAAGAGAAAGGAGAAAAAAAGAAGCAGCAAACCAAACACAAAGAAGCGAACAAAACACATTGTGAACTTCTGATCGGCACAGACCATTTAAACATGAACTTGTCGTCATCAGCTTGCTGTGTCTTGAGGGTTCCAAACTCGTTTTCTTTTCGTCTTTTTCTGTGGTCTTCTCATCAAACGATGCAGTCAACACATGAAGACAGTCATATCTCGTGTTGATAAAATCAGTGATATCTATGTGTATATCAAACGATGCAGTCAACACATGAAGACAGTCATATCGCGTGTTGATAAAAGAAAACAAAAGAAAAACAAAAAACACATGAAGACATCAAGCTCTGTTACCCCCAAAATTACCTCCCACCCCCACCTTGTGTTCATCATTACTGACACCCAACACATGCTGTTCCACGCCTCAGATCACACCTCAATGACCTGGTTATCACAACGCCAGTCACCGGCTCCAGTGCTATGTGCAGTGTGTCGTACAATTCACGGCTGTCATCAATCAATGTCATCAAGGCCATACAAGTCACCGCTGTTGTTATCACAACGCCAGTCACCGGCTCCAGTGCTATGTGCAGTGTGTCATACAATTCACAGCTGTCATCAATCAATGTCATCAAGGCCATACAGGTCACCGCTGCGAGCAGAGTTCACCGGTCTGGACGGAAAGTCAGCGTTTGCTGGGGGCGGGGTGTGTGTGAAGATTGCCGTGGGATTCTCACTGGCAGCCTGAGGGGCTTGCCTGTCAAAGCTGGGTGGAAGAAGGTTCCCTGCACCACGTGTAGGAGGGTTCCCCATGCTGGGCTTAGGCGGGAGGTTCCTGACACTGTTGCCGATGTTGCCGGGAGGGGTCCCAAAGGGGGGAATGTACGGTCGCTGAGGCGGAACCGCCGCCCCTGCCATCATGAAAGGAGTGGCAGGTTTGGGCGGGGCGGCGAAGTGTGACTGTGGGGGAAAGGTGGGGCCCTGGAAACGGCCGGCCCCCCCTGAGGGCTTTGACAGGGGTGGGGGGTGGTGACAGGGGGTGTCAGTGGGGGTGGGCGGCTAAAGGCCGAGCCCAGCCCAGGGGGCGCTTTCTGGAGAGGGGGGCGGGACAGGCCGGGGGGAGGGGCGTGGAAGCCAGGAGGGGGGAAGAGGGGGGAGGGTGGTGATAAAGGTCCTGTGGGCTGCAGGGGGGGCGGGTTCTGAGTGCGCTGGGCAGAGAAGTTGTGGCTGGTTGCTGGGGCTCGCTGGGTGTATTGGCCAGACGAATTGTGGGTGTTGGTGGGCGGGGCTTGCTGGGTGGGTATAGTAAAGCGTGACTGGGTGCTGAACACTGGCTGCAAGGGGGGCGGGTTTTGAGTGCGCTGGACAAAGGGATTGTTGATGTTAGTGGGCCGAGCTTGCTGGGTTGGTGCAGCAAAGCGTGACTGGGTGCTGAACGCTGGCTGTGTGGGTGGTGGGTTTCCTGTGAACGTTGCCTGCCTGGTGTTGCTGCCAGGGACTTGCTGCACAAAGTGACTAGGTTGGTCTGGTCTAAACGCTGCGCTGACTGGGGGCGGGCGCTGAGCCGTAATGCTGTCATGACCACCGCGTGTCATGGGGTGACAACTCCCACCATGGTTCGTGTTGCCGCCACCATGCCGCTGTTCTTGGTAGCCAGGGTCACCGCCATTGTACAAGCCTTGACCTCTGTGACCCCCCTGACCCCTGCCACCCTGAGGTCCTTGAGCGAAGCCTCCCCTCGGTCCCCGTGGCAACGGAGTGGCGGTGAAGGGCTGTGAGGGAGGTCCCCATGCCTGGAAGGGAGGGGCGCCATATTGGCCGGGTGGATGGTGGCCGGGTGAATACTGGCCGGGTGAATATTGGCCGGGTGAATGGTGGCTGGGTGGATGGCGGCTGGGTGAATACTGGCCGGGTGGACTGTTTGCCGAGGGGAACCCAGGTTGACTGGGGGGAGACGAATATCCCCCACGACCTCTGGCCCTGCCGCGACCCCTGCTGCCCTGGTTATGATCGCTGAATCCATTGTAATCAGAGCTGTCACCGTTATCACATGGAAACCTGTACCACAGAGAAAACCCACACATTATGATCGCTGAATCCTATGTATCCAGGGCTGTCACCGTTATTACATGGAAACCTCTACCACAGAGAAAACCCACACATTATGATCGCTGAATCCTATGTATCCAGAGCTGTCACCGTTATTACATGGAAACCTGTAACACAGAGAAAACCCACACATTATGATCGCTGAATCCTATGTATCCAGAGCTGTCACCGTTATTACATGGAAACCTCTACCACAGAGAAAACCCACACATTATGATCGCTGAATCCTATGTATCCAGGGCTGTCACCGTTATTACATGGAAACCTGTAACACAGAGAAAACCCACACATTATGATCGCTGAATCCTATGTATCCAGAGCTGTCACCGTTATCACATGGAAACCTGTAACACAGAGAAAACCCACACATTATGATCGCTGAATCCTATGTATCCAGGGCTGTCACCGTTATTACATGGAAACCTGTAACACAGAGAAAACCCACACATTATGATCGCTGAATCCTATGTATCCAGAGCTGTCACCGTTATCACATGGAAACCTGTAACACAGAGAAAACCCACACATTATGATCGCTGAATCCTATGTATCCAGGGCTGTCACCGTTATCACATGGAAACCTGTAACACAGAGAAAACCCACACATTATGATCGCTGAATCCTATGTATCCAGAGCTGTCACCGTTATCACATGGAAACCTGTAACACAGAGAAAACCCACACATTATGATCGCTGAATCCTATGTATCCAGAGCTGTCACCGTTATCACATGGAAACCTGTAACACAGAGAAAACCCACACATTATGATCGCTGAATCCTATGTATCCAGGGCTGTCACCGTTATTACATGGAAACCTCTACCACAGAGAAAACCCACACATTATGATCGCTGAATCCTATGTATCCAGAGCTGTCACCGTTATTACATGGAAACCTCTACCACAGAGAAAACCCACACATTATGATCGCTGAATCCTTTGCATCCAGGGCTGTCACCGTTATTGCATGGGTGGCGGAGTGGTAACGCACTTGGGCTCGGAAGCGAGAGGTTGCGAGTTCAACCCTGGGTCAGGGCGTTAGCAATTTTCTCCCCTCTTTCCTAACCTAGGTGGTGGGTTCAAGTGCTAGTTTTTCGGATGGGACGAAAAACAGAGGTCCCTTTGTGTACACTACATTGGGGTGTGCACGTTAAAGATCCCACGATTGACAAAAGGGTCTTTCCTGGCAAAATTGTATTGGCATAGATAAAAATGTCCACCAAAATACCCGTGTGACTTGGAATAATAGGCCGTGAAAAGTAGGATATGCGCCGAAATGGCTGCGATCTGCTGGCCGATGTGAATGCGTGATGTATTGTGTAAAAAAATTCCATCTCACACGGCATAAATAAATCCCTGCGCCTTGAATATGTGCGCAATATAAATTGCTTAAAATAAAAATTAAAAATAAAAAAATAAATAAATCCCTACGCTTAGAACTGTACCCACGGAATACGCGCGATATAAGCCTCATATTGATTGATTGATTGATTACATGGAAACCTGTACCACAGAGAAAACCCACACATTATGATCGCTGAATCCTATGTATCCAGAGCTGTCACCGTTATCACATGGAAACCTCTACCACAGAGAAAACCCACACATTAAGATTACCAGTAATAAAAAATGACATGGGTAAAATGCATTCGACACTGCAAAAAAGCAATCTTTAACTCATTCGCTGCGCGTCGGACCTGCAAGTCCGACACCTGTGTTTAGCGTTGGCTGCGTGCCGGCACTTGAGATCCGACGGATATCACGAATTTTTAACGGTGTAAACGGTCCTGCTGACCAAGGGAAACAACCCCTGCAATGAACTTCTATCTGTCTACAGTGGAACCATTCACTGTAAACAGTTCCTTCCCTTCAATTGTTGGGATTAATTTAATTTTGTTGGCGGTGTGCGACCCACGTGTTTTGACTTTTTAAAGATGGCGGATCGTTCTGCTGAGACGTAGTAACTTGAAAAGAGTGCTAGAACTTGTTATTCAGTACGGTTCTGATCTTGACCTTAGCGATGATGATAGTGGAGATGATATTTTAGATTCTGGTGACGAGTTTGTGCCAATGGACGATCATTTGGGTGATGATTCGAGCAATGAAAGTGTCGATCATGACATTGTGTATGATGAACCCATGACGTAACAAGTTTTTTTGTTTTGCTTCTGTAGCCAAGTGCACTTCGCTACCCTAAACACTCTAATCATCGCATAGCGAAACAGCCTTGTGTACAGTACAAAAGGGATCACCCACCCCATAGCAGACGATACGATGCTGCGCGCGCACCATTGCCGGCGCAAATTCTAATAAAATACCTTTCTTTATATATCTACCTAACTTCTATCTTTCAAAGTCCCTTTTATCTTTGATACGGTCCTAATTATATTTAGGTTTGCATAGAAGTCACTGATTAGGCTGGATGGCTGCATATTATTGTGTTATTTACGATAATGCTTCGAACTGACCAAAGCGTCACTCTGACCTTGACCGGTTTTCATGTATCGTCGAGAGAAATTGATTCTCACAAACTCATCTTTGTCTTTTCAATCATTGTTTTGTCATTTTTGTATCACTATTACATATCCCGTACCTATGTTGCATATGATTTTAGTTTGTTTATAAGGATTTGGTTGTAATGAGTGATGCTTGGTTCCTCTGCAAAGATTGCTAATTTATGCAGACAGGTACTCGTGCAGGAATTTAGCCGATTCCATTTACTTTCGGACTTTACCGCTTCGTACTAAGTCAATGTATAATTTTCCCCCAAGTAACGCATATCATGATGTTTGTCTAGGGTTCTTCTTTTTATCTGTATGATTTATGAGTTTGTCCATTATTCCAGTTTAGAGAGTTTTGTAATTTTCCGCACTGAAGTTGGTTCAGTGCCTTCACTAGGACCATTGTTTTTGCATCCTACTAAATAAATATAAGTTTTTACGAAATGTGATCTATTGCAATGGAAAGCTAAAGGTCGTAGCTTTAATTTGATGTATTGTTTGTTAGGATTGGTTATGTATTTGTTTAAATAACGTAGGGTAAAGCATGTGTAAGAAACACAGATTCCGTGTTTCTGGCCGTATTCAGTCCGATTTTCATCACCGCCGGACGGTGCTTTCTGTGCAGTCCGCGCCGGGGCTATAAGTATAAGCCGGACACCGGCATAAGCATGCATTCGCTCCTAGCAGCTGAACACGACACTACACTTGCTTTGCTGTCTACGGGTTTCGCCTTCGGCCTCTACGTTTCCTTGCATTGTTTTCTTGAATAAAAAGTTGAAACAAGACGCTTGGACTTGGGCTTCGTGTATCTACTACCTTTCCACTCCTCCACTACACTTCAAATTGGATATTTTGCCTGGATATGAAGACAACAAAAGGTATGTACTTTCAAATGTTTCATATATTTTCTAAAAGAGTAAGTTCCAAACTTTGCAAAACATAAAGGTATGTAAGGTTATTTTGTGTTGTTGATTTTTCATAATTTTTTCAAAATGGCACTAAATCGCGCGCTGGCAGGGAACACAGGGGAAATTTAGACGCGCTTTGAATGAGTTAAGCATCATTTTGCAAAGAGTGCACCAGTTTACCAGAGTCAAGTTTACCAGAGTCATTAAAGCTCTTGAACACACAGAAAAACATACTGGTCATCCAAGTGTCAACACCAGTCAGAACATACAGAAAAACATACTGGTCATACAACACCAGTCAGAACACACAGAAAAACATACTGGTCATCCAAGTGTCAACACCAGTCAGAACACACAGAAAAACATACTTGTCATCCAACACCAGTCAGAACACACAGAAAAACATACTGGTCATCCAACACCAGTCAGAACACACAGAAAAACATACTGGTCATCCAACACCAGTCAGAACACACAGAAAAACATACTGGTCATCCAAGTGTCAACACCAGTCAGAACACACAGAAAAACATACTGGTCATGAAACACATACTGGTCATGCAAGTGTCAACACCAGTCAGAACACACAGAAAAACATACTGGTCATGAAACACATACTGGTCATGCAAGTGTCAACACCAGTCAGAACACACAGAAAAACATACTTGTCATCCAAGTGTCAACACCAGTCAGAACACACAGAAAAACATACTGGTCATCCAAGTGTCAACACCAGTCAGAACACACAGAAAAACATACTTGTCATCCAAGTGTCAACACCAGTCAGAACACACAGAAAAACATACTTGTCATCCAAGTGTCAACACCAGTCAGAACACACAGAAAAACATACTTGTCATCCAAGTGTCAACACCAGTCAGAACACACAGAAAAACATACTTGTCATCCAAGTGTCAACACCAGTCAGAACACACAGAAAAACATACTTGTCATCCAAGTGTCAACACCAGTCAGAACACACAGAAAAACATACTGGTCATCCAAGTGTCAACACCAGTCAGAACACACAGAAAAACTTACTGGTCATCCAACACCAGTCACAACACACAGAAAAACATACTGGTCATCCAACACCAGTCAGAACACACAGAAAAACATACTGGTCATCCAAGTGTCAGAACACACAGAAAAACATACTTGTCATCCAACACCAGTCAGAGAGTTAGTCAGAGAGACAGACAGAGAGTCAGTCAGAGAGTAAGTCAGAGCGACAGACAGAGAGACACAGAGTCAGTCAGAGTCAGTCAGAGAGACAGACAGAGAGTCAGACAGAGAGACAGACAGAGTCAGTCAGAGAGTCAGTCAGAGAGACAGACAGAGTCAGTCAGAGAGACAGACAGAGAGTCAGACAGAGAGACAGACAGAGAGTCAGTCAGAGAGTCAGTCAGAGAGACAGACAGAGAGTCAGACAGAGAGTCAGTCAGAGAGTTAGTCAGAGAGTTAGTCAGAGAGACAGACAGAGAGTTAGTCAGAGAGACAGACAGAGAGTCAGACAGAGAGACAGACAGAGTCAGTCAGAGAGACAGACAGAGAGTCAGTCAGAGAGTCAATCAGAGAGTTAGTCAGAGAGTTAGTCAGAGAGTCAGACAGAGACACACAGAGAGTCAGTCAGAGAGTTAGTCAGAGAGTCAGACAGAGAGTCAGTCAGAGAGTTAGTCAGAGAGTCAGTCAGAGAGTTAGTCAGAGAGTTAGTCAGAGAGACACAGAGAGACACAGAGAGTCAGTCAGAGAGACAGACAGAGAGACAGACAGAGAGTCAGTCAGAGAGACAGACAGAGAGACAGACAGAGAGTCAGACAGAGAGTCAGACAGAGAGACAGATAGAGAGTCAGTCAGAGAGACAGACAGAGAGTCAGTCAGAGAGACAGACAGAGAGTCAGACAGAGACAGACAGAGAGTCAGTCAGAGAGACAGACAGAGAGACAGACAGAGAGTCAGACAGAGAGACAGACAGAGAGTCAGACAGAGAGTCAGACAGAGAGACAGACAGAGAGTCAGTCAGAGAGACAGACAGAGAGACAGACAGAGAGTCAGACAGAGAGACAGACAGAGAGTCAGACAGAGAGTCAGACAGAGAGACAGACAGAGAGTCAGTCAGAGAGACAGACAGAGAGTCAATCAGAGAGACAGACAGAGAGACAGACAGAGAGTCAGACAGAGAGACAGACAGAGAGTCAGACAGAGAGTCAGACAGAGAGACAGACAGAGAGTCAGTCAGAGACAGACAGAGAGACAGACAGAGAGTCAGACAGAGAGACAGACAGAGAGTCAGTCAGAGAGACAGACAGAGAGACAGACAGAGAGTCAGACAGAGAGACAGACAGAGAGTCAGACAGAGAGTCAGACAGAGAGACAGACAGAGAGTCAGTCAGAGAGACAGACAGAGAGACAGACAGAGAGTCAGTCAGAGAGACAGACAGAGAGACAGACAGAGAGTCAGACAGAGAGACAGACAGAGAGTCAGAGAGAGAGACAGAGAGTCAGTCAGAGAGTTAGTCAGAGAGTCAGTCAGAGAGTCAGACAGAGAGACCCAGAGAGTCAGTCAGAGAGACAGACAGAGTCAGACAGAGAGACAGAGTCAGACAGAGAGTTAGTCAGAGAGACAGACAGAGTCAGACAGAGAGACAGACAGAGAGACAGACAGAGAGACAGACAGAGAGACAGACAGAGAGTCAGTCAGAGAGACAGACAGAGAGACAGACAGAGAGACAGGCAGAGACAGACAGACTGACACAGACTGACACAGACAGACACAGACAGAGACACAGACAGACAGACTGACACAGACTGACACAGACAGAGACACAGACACAGACAGAGAGACAGGCAGAGACAGACAGACTGACACAGACTGACACAGAGACACAGACAGAGAGACAGGCAGAGACAGACAGACTGACACAGACTGACACAGACAGAGAGACAGACAGACTGACACAGACAGACACAGACAGAGAGACAGACAGAGACAGACTGACACAGACACAGACAGAGAGACAGACAGAGAGACAGACAGAGAGACAGGCAGAGACAGACAGACTGACACAGACAGAGACACAGACAGAGAGACAGGCAGAGACAGACAGACTGACACAGACAGAGACAGACAGAGACAGACAGACTGACACAGACTGACACAGACTGACACAGACTGACACAGACAGAGACAGACAGAGACAGACAGACAGACACAGACAGACACAGACTGACACAGACTGACACAGACTGACACAGACAGAGACAGACAGACACAGACAGAGACAGACAGACACAGGCAGAGACAGACAGACTGACACAGACAGAGACACAGACAGAGACAGGCAGAGAGACAGGCAGAGACAGACAGACTGACACAGACAGAGACACAGACAGAGAGACAGGCAGAGACAGACAGAGACAGACAGACTGACACAGACAGAGACACAGACAGAGAGACAGGCAGAGACAGACAGACTGACACAGACTGACACAGTCTCACAGACAGAGAGACAGACAGAGAGACAGGCAGAGACAGACAGACAGACTGACACAGACTGACACAGACTGACACAGACAGAGACACAGACAGAGACAGACAGAGACAGACAGACACAGACAGAGACAGAGACAGACAGACAGACACAGACAGAGAGACAGGCAGAGACAGACAGACTGACACAGACAGAGAGACAGACAGAGTCAGGCAGAGACAGAGAGACAGATAGAGAGGCAGACATAGATGGGGGCACACAAACAGCCTTACAAAGAAACAAGTGTCAACACCAGTCAGAACACACAGAAAAACATACTTGTCATCCAAGTGTCAACACCAGTCAGAACACACAGAAAAACATACTTGTCATCCAAGTGTCAACACCAGTCAGAACACACAGAAAAACATACTTGTCATCCAAGTGTCAACACCAGTCAGAACACACAGAAAAACATACTGGTCATCCAAGTGTCAACACCAGTCAGAACACACAGAAAAACTTACTGGTCATCCAACACCAGTCACAACACACAGAAAAACATACTGGTCATCCAACACCAGTCAGAACACACAGAAAAACATACTGGTCATCCAAGTGTCAGAACACACAGAAAAACATACTTGTCATCCAACACCAGTCAGAGAGTTAGTCAGAGAGACAGACAGAGAGTCAGTCAGAGAGTAAGTCAGAGCGACAGACAGAGAGACACAGAGTCAGTCAGAGTCAGTCAGAGAGACAGACAGAGAGTCAGACAGAGAGACAGACAGAGTCAGTCAGAGAGTCAGTCAGAGAGACAGACAGAGTCAGTCAGAGAGACAGACAGAGAGTCAGACAGAGAGACAGACAGAGAGTCAGTCAGAGAGTCAGTCAGAGAGACAGACAGAGAGTCAGACAGAGAGTCAGTCAGAGAGTTAGTCAGAGAGTTAGTCAGAGAGACAGACAGAGAGTTAGTCAGAGAGACAGACAGAGAGTCAGACAGAGAGACAGACAGAGTCAGTCAGAGAGACAGACAGAGAGTCAGTCAGAGAGTCAATCAGAGAGTTAGTCAGAGAGTTAGTCAGAGAGTCAGACAGAGACACACAGAGAGTCAGTCAGAGAGTTAGTCAGAGAGTCAGACAGAGAGTCAGTCAGAGAGTTAGTCAGAGAGTCAGTCAGAGAGTTAGTCAGAGAGTTAGTCAGAGAGACACAGAGAGACACAGAGAGTCAGTCAGAGAGACAGACAGAGAGACAGACAGAGAGTCAGTCAGAGAGACAGACAGAGAGACAGACAGAGAGTCAGACAGAGAGTCAGACAGAGAGACAGATAGAGAGTCAGTCAGAGAGACAGACAGAGAGTCAGTCAGAGAGACAGACAGAGAGTCAGACAGAGACAGACAGAGAGTCAGTCAGAGAGACAGACAGAGAGACAGACAGAGAGTCAGACAGAGAGACAGACAGAGAGTCAGACAGAGAGTCAGACAGAGAGACAGACAGAGAGTCAGT